>NW_017307845.1:305869-310357 GCF_000935625.1 Nanorana parkeri
CGGAGGCCGCGGGGAGCGCCCCGCCTGCGACGCCAAATCGAGCTCCCCGGTCCGGGCATGCGCACTAGGCCCCGACAACCGCGGCATCCATTCGGGCCTGCTAACGGGGCTTGGTGGAGGAGCGGGGGGTCTTGGACTTCTTACCTGTCCTTTTCATGGGGTAGTAGGGTCGGGAGTAAGCAGATCGGCTGAAAGAAACACCCCAGGTCCGTGGAGCTCTGCGCATTAGCGTCCACTCGCCGCCATGTTCAGGCCACGCCCCGAGAATGTCGGCTCACGCTTTCTTAACAATCACTGACACCTGCGGGAGGCTGTGGAAATGTAGGCCCACGCTTGAGGGGAGGTCGGGCGGGAGGGACCCCCACACGCGCCACCCACGGCGGGACCAACCTCCTGGGCTGTCAAGGTTCAGTCGCTGTTTTGTTGTTTTTCTCTCCTGAATTTTAATTTATCTGATGTTAGGATACTTCGACATGTAGAGTTGAAGTAACGCTCCAATGTGCTTCTAATATGTGCCACTGCGCACGCCAATGGGTGCATCTCCTCTTATTTACCCAGGTTGTTACCTTCTTTCTTCTGTTTGGTAGCACTGCCCCCAATAGGCCTACTGTCTCGTTTACAAGTGTTCGAGGCAGTTTAACAATTTAGAATACTAGATCAGTGGAGGTGCCTTCGCCTCTGCTCTGCCCTCTCCTTCCTTCTCTTCTCTACTTCCTTGCTCTCCTCTTTTACTTTTTACTACTCAGATGTCTCTTCTGCAACCTTCCGCACTGCTCTCCCTCCACCTCTTGCACCAGTCGTCTGACGGTTCTACTCTACACCTTTTCTGGTCTTGTCTACAGCTGTCACCTGTGCGGCAAACCCTCTCCTCCGCTCCCCCCCCCCCCCCCCCCCCAGACCATCGGTCTGCTCAACACCACAGGTGTCCACCTGCTAACGAGCTCCAGACGGCCATAGCAGACAATGTGAGAGGTCTCAACACTCTGGAGAAGAGACGTATAGTTTTAGCTGACATGAAAGCGATGCACTCGCAGGTGGTCTTCCTGCAGGAGTGATAAGGTGCCCACCTTTGGCAGCAGGGAGTACCCGGAGGTGTATCACAGCACTTCCCCAATATCTAAATCTAAGGGGGTGAGCATCCTGATCTCACGGTCGGTCCAATGGTCCTATAGAGCCCACCAAACTGATCCAAATGGTAGATATCTCTTTGTAAAGGGGGATATAAATGGTAGCTTATTTACCTTTGTGAATGTCTATCTGCCCAACTCAGGGCATGTACCCTTCCTGGTGGCAGTCCTGCCCATCCTGGCGGACTTCATGGGGGGCACTCTGGTCCTGGGGGGGACTTCAATTATCTCATGGACCCCTTGGTTGACGGTTCTAGAGGCGTGTCGCACCTGTCCTATACTTGCCTTCGTAGGCTTAAACAGGAGCTTAACTCGCTCTGTCTGATTGATACCTGGCGGTTTCTCAACTACTTAGACTACTTCCTTATCCAGCACAAGGATCTCCCTGCCCTGATGTCAGCCTCTATTGACTCCATTCTCGTATCAGACCACGCTCCCATTCATTTGTCACTAGACTTAGTGAGTGCGCGGTCCAAATGCCTCTCCTGGAGACTCAATGAATCGCTGCTCCAGAAACCCGAGTTTAGATCAGTCCTAGCCCGAGAGATGCACTCCTTCTTCGCCTCCCCGTACACCCCTCCACTAACGGTGTGGGCTGCCCACAAGTGCGTAATGCGGGGCTTGCTTATGCGTCAGGGGGTCTCTTTGCTCGCCTCCATCAACTTGAATCGACCCATCGAGAGTTGCTATCAGTCAGAGAGGAACTTAATGCGTTACTCTTCACTAACCTCAAGAGGCGCCTGTTAAAGGGGAGGCGGACTATGTATGAATACTCCAACAAGCCTAGTCGCCTCCTGGCGCGGGCATTGCGGGCCCACAGACCGAGGCAATATATATCCTCCATTGTTTAGGCGGGGGGGGACCAAGCTCCACACCTCGCAAGACTTAGCGGGGGAATTCCTACGGTTCTATCAGGACCTATACAACCTGCGCCCCCCTGGGGGATCAGGCTTGCCCCCAGGTCTGCAATCAGCCATGGAGGCCTTCCTGGAAAGTGAAATGGCCTGGAGCTGCACTCCTACACCACGAAAACGTAACATGTTGTATCTATTTCTCCGTGACTGGATTACCACAAAGTGGTGGATACTATGGATGATATGATGCAATGATCATGAGACACATCCTTGAGTTTCATGTGTAGATCGATGATCCTGTTTATTGTAATGTATTACTTCTGTCCACTGAATGTATCTTATCCTGTATGAGGACATGCATGTGCTGTCCCAGTTTACACAAATAATATCTGTGTGTAAACTGTAATATATTGTGTAAACTAATATATATTATTAGTTTACACAAATAATAAGCCCTATCTTGTCCAGTGGAATGTCTCTTTAAGCTGTTGTCCAATAAAAAAATTTTTTTTTAAAAGAAAGAGGATCTTAAACACTCAGATGAATCGCCTGTGGTTAATGCGGCCTTAATGAGGCTGGCAAGGCATGTCACGCTGCCCCTTGGTGACGCTGTTTACTCTTAAGGATGTCTTGGACAGATGGGCAGATTTGGATCTTAAGAAGATCTATCTCTTGGCCTGTGGGGCCTGCAAACCTGCAGTTGCTATGGCAGTACCTTCCAAGGCCCTGGAGGCTTGGGTGGACAGCGTTGAAGTTTCGGAGGATCTTAGTAAATTTGAGATCTTAGACCGCTTAAATAATATCAGATTGTCTTCTACATTCTTCGCCGAGGTTCGGTCGATGTTATTACATTTTAGCCAGAGTTATGTTGGCCGCAGTAGCGGGCAGAAGGGCTCTGTGGCTCAGACCGTGGGTGGCGGATCCGGCATCCAAGCAGGGATGATGTGATTCCATTTGAGTGTCAGTTGCTACTCTGCAACAAACTAGACACCGCAACAGCTAAGGCCACTGGGGGTAAATCAGGCTTCATACCTCACAGTGTCAGGTCTTTGGGTGAGGGAACCTATCTTCAAAGGCCATCAATGAGGGTGAATTCCTCAGATGCCAGCAAATGGGGCTGGGTTGCCGTCTGTCTGAGCGAGGGTGCTCAGGGTCACTTGTCCTTTCCTGCAGTAGGGGTTGTCTCCAATGTCCTGGAGCCGAGGGCAGTGTTTCAGGCGCTATTGGCCTTCCTGGGGAAGTCAGTTCTGATGAAAATCGATTATACCTCAGCGGTGGCTTGTATCAGGAGACAAGGGGGTGCATGCAGTCATGTCCTGCTGGAAGAAGTCTCTCCTATTATGACCTGGGCTCAGATCCATCTTCACTTATCGACAGTGTACGTGTCGGGTCCCCTCAATCACCAAACAGATTATATATCCAGAGTTCCTCTGGACAACGACGAGTGGTGTCTCCTCGATCAAGTATTTCAGGACACGGTGTCCTGGGGCTTAGCTCCGGAAGTAGACCTATTTTTGTCCCGAACCAACACCGAAGTCGTGAAGTTCTTCTCGAAGAGTTTCCATGTCCACAAACGGTGGCGACGGACGCACTGACAGCAGAGTGGACATTCGGACGGCTTGCGCCTTCCCGCCAGTGCCTTTTCATACTGCAATTTATGAGGAGATTCTGGAGGGAATAGGTGGCTGTCCTGGCAGTGATTCCGAACCGGCCCAAGGGGCCTTGGTATCCTCTCCTCCGCCTGCGCCTGATGGGTATCCAGCCTTCACTATTCCTACCGCCATTGCCGGACCTTCTCTTTCAAGGTCCGATCCTTCACCCAGCACCTGTGAAACTTTGCCTAGCAGCATGGATATTGAGAGGCGGAGACTTCTCATGTTGGGTTGCTCAGATAGGTAGTCGATACTCTTCTTCATTCTAGGAAGCCCAGTACTACTCGTCCTCACATTAAATGCTGCCTTTCTAGTTGTCCAGCTCCATGGCAGCACAATGCCCACCCGTGTAGTAGTCGAGTTACGGAACGGCAAGCCAGGGGACTCTTTCAGCTTTTATGAGTTACAATCCTGATTAGGGGAGGAAGGAGGGATTATTTCCATTTGTGTGCTGCCATGGAGCTGGACAGTAAAGGAAAATTACGGTAAGTATGAAATACAATTTTCCTGTTGTCCCTCATGACAATTAGGGATGGGCTTGATGTTCGAGTCGAGTAAGAGTTTGACTCGAACATCGGCAGTTCGTGTGTTGGAAGAGCACATGAACTGTCAGCACCCCACACCGCATTATTATTATTATTATTATTAAAGATTTATATAGTGCCAGCAGTTTGCACTGCGCTTTACAATATAAGGAAGACATTACAATCACAATACAATTCAAGACAAGATGGTAAGGAGGGCCCTGCCCCTGAGGGCTTCCAATCTAAAATTATTAATAATAATAACAACAACAGTAATGCTCTTAAATTAAGACCCCAGTAATCCACTAATTTTCTAATTCCAGTAAATAGT
>NW_017307845.1:312585-318599 GCF_000935625.1 Nanorana parkeri
CATAATAATGTTATAATAATTATTATTATATTTCTATTTTTTCTTGTTTTATTTTTTATTTCGTCAAGGCATTGTCATTGTGGACAACGCTGGATGTCGTGATTTAGGGATGTCCCGATGCCACTTTTTTAAGTACAAGTACTGGCCCTCATGTACTTGCCAATACCAATTACCAATACTTTCTCTTAAAGGGACAAGTGACATTTTTTCAAAAACAATACAGAGAATAAGGTATCACTGCCGGAGGTCTGATGGGGAGTGTAGTTCCCTCTGTAACAAGTGGAACCCCTCAGGACACGGTATCAATAGCAGCTACGATAAGGAGGGGTTAGGTTGGTAGCACTGCCCACTATACTGTTGGGGTGTGATGGGATCAGTAGCTGCCACACCTGATTATCAGTGGAATGGTATACAAGTTATTGCATACAAGTACAAGTATCGGGCCCGATTCCGATGCTAGCATCGGTATTGGGACATCCCTAGTTAAATATCTATTATAAATATTAAAATCATTGCTTTTAGTACTTTTAGAATCTCAAAATATATAATATCATTAAAATATGTATGAGGGCACTGTCATTTATGCTGTGGAACTAAAAATATACTGATGGGGTCAGATCAATTGAACAGTCAAAGCACATTCATAGGGTCACACACTTAGGTGAATGTATTAAAGGAGTGGAAACTGTTTAACTAATGAAGTGTATGTTCATTTAACTTAGTGAATATGTGCCCCTCTGTTCAGGTTAATTATCGATTAAGGTGCTGTTTTTTTTAGTGAACATTTTCTTTTTATATTCAACAAGTGAACATTTTCTTGTATATTAATTTTAATAAATGCAGAGTGTCCACTCCTTTAGTTAAGCAAACCTATGGCCTTGCTCATCCATTAGCTCACAACATTCTATGAAGGCATGATTATTTATGAATCTGAATGCATCCATAGCAAGCAACCCTATCGCAAAACAGACCATGGCACAGCAATGCAAATGCTTGAACACAATAGAGGCAAAAATAAGAGACCTGTCAAAAACGTATCTTTTTTTTTCAATTAAAGGATTTTTAACCCTTTAGTGAATGGGTAGGGGTACCCTGTACTCATTCACAAGTGGGAGGACCACATCTGGGTGCCCATTTATTAAAGAGGTACCCAGATAAGCCCCCTGGCCACACCCCTACAACCAGGGCTTGTGGGGCAGAGGCCCTTGTCCACATTGGCACTGGGACAAGGTGCTTTTCCAAGGGCGACCCTGGAAAAGCACCCTCCAAGTGCCAAGGGCATGGGAGGGGGGGGGGAACGCTCGCTCATCCCCCTCCTTTCCTGCCCTGCCTGTGCTCGAATCAAGGGTCTGGTTGGGAATTTTAGGGTGGGACATGTGAAGTTGGAAGGATTTTAATTGTGTGATTATTCGACTGGCTTGTTCATGACGGATTGGAATATTTTTTGAAAAAGCGATTGTTTCTGGGAATCTTGTGTTTTTAAAAAAATTTTAAATAACTTGTTTTTGGCATATTACACTGTGTCTATTATCCTCTCTGGGGAAAGGATACATTTTTTAAACGACCACACCTGAACCTTTTTTGTGAAAGAGCACAGAGTGGAGGAGGAAGTTCCTATTGCGAATGGAGGAGCAAACGTTCACTGTGATTGCGATCCCGGATTGTTATGCCTCTTTGAATATGGAAGTCTGGTGAGTGCGGTGTTTTTCACAGTCACCGGGAGTTTGCACTCTACAGCTTTAAGAAGGACTTATCACTGATGGTTTTTTATAACTCGGCACTTTGTCACTTTTTTCAAAAAATTTTTTTTTTTGCATCAATTTATGGTGGACTTTTAATAACCAATTTGCACCTGATCTCTACTGGAGATATTACAATGAGAGACATGTTTTTACTATTTATGAGTATTTATTAATTATATTGGTTATATGTGATCTACTTGATATTTAGCACTATATTATTCACGTATTATGATTATTGATTAGCGCAGTGCATTTGTGTGATCTAATCTATTTATTAGACATGTGCGATTCGTTTCGTTCCGAGTCGAAATTCGGACGAATTTTCGGAAATTCGGACATTCGGATGTATCCGAATTCCGAATTACAGACATAACGAATGCAAACGAATCCGAATTTCCATTTCCAAAATTCGGTAGCGTTAGTACGAACGTTCGTTTTGTTTCTGTTCTTATTCGTTTCTTATTCGTTTCGTTCGTTGGAGCAAAGTGACATTAGAGAAGGAGAAAAATATTTTTTTCCCCCTCAAATGTCACTTTTGCTGCAAACGAATAAGAAACGAATAAGAAACGAATAAGAAACGAATAAGAACAGAAAACGAAACGAACGTTCGTACTAACGCTACCGAATTTCGTCCAAATCCGAATTCCGAATCCGAATTGACTTTCACACCCGAATCCTGAAAAACTAAATAACACAAATCCCAATTTAAAACGAAACGAAACTAAACGAATTTTTTGGCAGTGCACATGTCTACTATTTATATTATTAGCACGGTAGCTTTTCATCTTTTATATTTAGCACTTTGAGATAGCTTCCATAGCGCAGAATTTTTTATTCAGCTGCATTGACGTTACCCGAGGGCTCCCAGGAACGCTCCTCGGGACCGTACCCCTTCCAGTGGACGAGATACTCTAGGACCCTACGCTGGCGGCGGGAGTCCAGGATCTCCTGGACTTCGTACTCATCATCTTTATTCACCTGGATGGGAGGAGGTGGAACAGGGACCGGGTTGGCATGGTGCGGCTTCAATACTGACACGTGACATCCAGGTGGATGCAAAGGGAGCTTCGCGGCAACTGCATTGATCATTCATCATGAAGGGACCGAGGTAGCGGGGACCCAACTTCTTGGAGGGACAGGACAGCCGGAGGTACTGTGTTGAGAGCCACACCTTATCTCCATCCTCGTACCTTGGGGTTTCCGCCCACCTGCGGTCTGCTTGCGCCTTCTGTCATTGTTGAGCGACCTGGAGTTGCCGCATTAGGGTACGTCGCAGCCCCAGAGGTGTCGGAGCTGCTGGTCTACCTCCGGGACTGGAAGGTCAATGGGAACATCTGGGAGAGTCAATGGATGGTAGCCGTAATTAGCGTAGAATGGGGAGAGTCCGGTGGAGGAGTGCTGCTGGTTGTTGAAGGTAAACTCCGCTAAAGAAAGATGGCTTATCCAGTCGTCCTGCAGGAGGAGTAGCAGCGGAGATACTGTTCAAGGTTGATCTGGTTGACCCTCTCGGTTTGTCCATTGGTTTGTGGGTGGTAGGCGGAGGACAGATTGCGAGTGATGCGGAGGCTGCGACAGAAGTGAGTCCAGGGGACGGCCGGACGGACGGACGTCATGGTGAGAGCCACGTGACCATGGGGGGTGGAGCCTGTCGGAGGCCGCGATGAGACGTGAGGAGCAGTAGCTCCGCTCCGCCTAATGATCCCCAGATCACCCTATACAACCCGGTCCTTCCACGCATAGCAGCCCCATCTAGAAGTGGGAACATGGGGGGAAAGAAAACGCAAAAAAGCACCTCGTCTAAAACACCCAAGATGGGTACAATTAGACGCCTATGGGATCCAGAACCCATATCGCAGGGACGACACGGACGGATTAGCCGGGAGACTGATCAAGCAATGGAAGGAGTCCCGGACCGGACCCATAAAGGAGACCAGACAAGTCAAGCAATAGATGAACAAACTACCTCCCAAACCACTTCATCAGCAACATCGGGGACCTCCGAGGAATCGCATCAAGGTACTGAGATAACTTTACACACTTTAGCACAATCTCTACCTACAAAAGGGGATTTGATAATTATGCTAAAACAAATGGAGGACTCAATAAAGACAGATTTGACTACAATCAAATCTGAATTATCTCAGGTGTTAAAAAGAGTAGAGAAGACGGAGGAACGTCTAGATCAGCATGGGAAAGTAGTTAAGGAGTTACAAGAACAGAGTAAAATTACTGAAAAAAACGTTAGAATGATATAAGATTGAAGATCAAGAAAATAGAAATAGACGGAATAACTTAAGATTCCGAGGTATCCCTGAAGCAGTGGGAGACCAGGAATTGGGAGATAAAATAAAGGAGACTTTTAAAATCAAGGAGACTTTTAACACACTGTTAGAGAGACCCCCACTGGCGGAAATGATTTTAGACAGAGTGCATAGAGCCCAACGCCATAGGATAACGGGAGGAGAGAGCCCAAGGGATATGATCGTAAGGTTTCACTATTATGCGGACAAGGCCCAGATTATGGAACGCTTGAGAAATACAGCACAGCTGGAAGTAAATGGTGTTAAAATACAGACTTTTCTGGACTTGGCACCTGAGACTCTAGCACGCAGGAGGGCCCTCAAACCATTGGTGCAACTATTGCAGGACCAACATATTCATACAATTATTATCTATTAGAAGGAATTAATAGAGTTCTGTGGTAAACTAGAGATCACCCCCCCAGTGTTGCCAGGATGGATGGACTCGAGTGGGGAACGGAAGACTAATTTTGAATAATGGGGGGCGTGGCTTGGCTATGGCGGCATGAAGAAGTGCCTTACTTGAGCTCTGCAACTGCCTTGGACTTACCAGTTGATCTTGCCATCCTGTACCCTCGATTTTGATGTCTATGAAGACCAAATCACGCTCCAGCAACAACGAGCGCTCTCAGACGTCTCTGCAGCGCTACCTCACATCTCCGGCCATCTCGACACGCAGCTCCTGCAAAGCAACCATGGCCCCGGTGACTCAGGGTAAGGACCCAGGGCCCTCCACCCCACGTGTGCGCAGTGGAGCCTCGGCCTCGATTTCTCCTCTGCCCACCGGCAGCCCCGCGCCACTGCAGCCGGACGCCTCACCTCCTGCCCTCAGCCTGATTGAGGAACCGGTACTCCTATTCACTCCTTCCTCTCCGGTGCCCTCGGGAACCGCACGGCCCCTCTCAACCAATGAGATCTCGGACATACTCCTTTCACTCCCCACAAGGCAGGACATGGCCGCCATGGTCACAAAAATGGAGACCACGCTGAAGCAGGAAATTGCCGGCATACACACGACAGTCTATCCCTTCAGCCTTAACGTCCGCCGGAGTGGACGCACCTTCATCCTGCGTCACCCGGCCCAACTTGGTGACCTCTTCTCTTTCCTGGAAGTACCCCCGGTGGAGATACGAGACTGGCTGGGCCCCGACCTGGATTTTGAGAATCGTCCTCTACCCCAGAGAAGACGACGTCGCAGCTCCTCTATGGGTAGGCCTGGGGCACCGCGCCCTGCGCCCTCCTCCAACGAACCCTAAATTCCTGATCTGCACATTGGCGCTGGGCTGCCCCGGAGTTCCGTACCTCGACTGAACTTACCTGCCCTGCTACCGAGGCCGCCGCACCTTCCCCTGTGGACGGATCTCGCTGCCGGTACCGCCTAGACTCGGAGACCACCCGGAGGGCTGGGGCCCTCCCCACCAGACCTTGACTGTGCCCCCGTGTCCCTTTCGACCGGACAGGGGACCCCCTGACGACGTCCTGGCTCGCCCGTTGGTGGACACTATTTCCATACACGCTTCCACTTCCCCCCCCTCTGGTTCGGCCGTCCACTCCGGATCGGAAGTCCGATAATATACCCGATTCCATAAGTGACACAAAGCCATTGTCCACCTTCAACCCTCCAGAGGGGTCGATCTAGCGGCCGCGGGCAGCATCATTTGACCCCTCTGGACGGATCAGTATGCTATGTACACCGCCCTCATGCAGGACCCAGTTGCTCTTTTGATTACGTTGAATTGCATTACCCCTATTGCTGTTAACCTTTATGCTTTCATTTGTAGCTCCTATGAACCCCTAACTTTGATACCCTTCCGGGTCTTCTGCAGCAAGTCGCCACAGGAGAATTGGGACCTCCCCCTGCCGGGCGTTCTTCATGGAGGCCGACCGCAGCCCAGCAGCTCATTCCTTAGGATAATGGAGGTGATGATCCGCTCCCTCGCTAGGTGGATGCCAGCCCCCGGGCCTCCATGAA
>NW_017307845.1:318758-363517 GCF_000935625.1 Nanorana parkeri
CTTCCTTACTCCCCCTTCCACCACCCCTGTTTCACTGAGGATGTCACGTCTCAGGGTCCTCTCCCTAAACACCAAGGGCCTTAACATCCCGGAAAAGCGCAACATGATCCTCCGTGACCTCCACCGCCAAAGACTTGACGTAGCCTTGCTCCAGGAAACTCACTTTAAAACTGGCCAGATTCCCCGCCTGGGAGACGGACGGTACACAACTGTGTATCATAGCACCTTTCCGGATAAACGCTCCAGGGGAGTGAGCATCATCCTCTCCCGCTCACTACCCTGGCTCCTGATAGACCAACTTTCTGGAGAAGAGGGCCGTATATTGTTTGTTAAAGGCACTGTGGGAGCTCAAACCGTTACCCTAGCCAATCTCTACCTGACTAATCACGACCAGATTACCTTCCTGGCTCGCGCCCTGTCCCGCCTGGCTGACTTTAGGGAAGGCCTCCTCATCCTCGGGGGGGACTTTAACTTTGTCCTTGATCCGAGCCTAGACTCCTCCGTCTCCTCCTCCCATCTCTCCTTCAACAAACTGAACCGTATCAAGAAATGCCTATTTGACCACCAATTGGTGGATGCCTGGCGAATTCAACACCCCTCAACGCGAGATTACACCTTTTTCTCCCACCTTCACCAGCGCTATACTCGTATCGACTTTTTCTTAGTGCACCACAGCCAGCTCCCCCGAGTCCACACCTCTGACATCGGGAACATTACCTTTTCAGACCATGCCCCTGTCCTACTCACATTCTCCCTGGACGGTCCACCCCATGGCCCGTGGCAATGGAGACTGAATGAGTCCTTATTACAGGACCCTGGCATATTAGCCTCCATCGAACGCGACCTCAGGTTTTTCTTTGCTGAGAATTCCACCCCTGACATGTCCCCTTATGTGATCTGGGAGGCACATAAAGCAACTATCCGAGGCACACTCATTGCCCACGGCGCTCGCCTCAAGAGACAACGACTGACCCACATCACAGCACTCTTAACCCAGATCCATCAGCTTGAAGCGCGCCACAAAGCCAAGGTAGACAGAACCTTAGCAGCACAACTGTGCTCGCTGTGAGAGCAACTTCATGCCCACTGCCTTATAAAAGTTAAAGCCTCCCTCACTAAATGTAGACAAGTGTTTTATGAATATGGCAATCAGTGTGGCAAATACCTGGCTAGAGCACTCCGCAAACGCCATGCCCAGACCTTCATCCCATCCATCACCCGACCAACGGGCCACAAATCCACTACCCCAGCGGATATAGCCACAGCCTTCAATTAATACTACTCATCCCTATACAATCTCTCGCCCAACACCCCCACCCAACTCACCCGTACCCGATCCTCCCGCATAGCCGCTTACATAGCTGACTCTGGCATGCCCTCCCTTGACCCATCCGTCCACTCCCTTTTGGAATCCCCGATCACCTCCTCCGAACTTGCATCTGCCATCAAATTCACCCAATCCGGTAAAGTTACCGGCCCTGACGGATTCACTCTCACCTATCCTCTCTGTTCCTGTCAGCTCTCAACTCCCTCCTAGCTGGAACCCCTATCCCACCAGAATCGCTTCACGCCCATATAACGGTCATCCCCAAGGAGGGCAAAGACCCTTCCCTCTGCCCTAGCTACAGGCCTATTTCACTATTGAATGCAGACACGAAGCTCTTTGCCAAAATTCTGTACCAACGCCTATCCCCACATCTGGCCGACCTGATTCACCTTGACCAGGTGGGTTTTGTCCCTGCTAAGGAGGCCAGAGACAACACCACGCGAGCCCTGGGAGTCATCCACTGCGCCCTGTCGTCCGCCTCCCCCTGCGTTCTACTGTCCACAGACACGGAGAAGGCGTTCGACAGGGTGGACTGGGACTTCCTCTTCTTGACTTTGCGAGCGATCGGCCTTGGCCCCCACATGCAAACCTGGATTAGCTCGCTTTACTCATGCCCCTCCGCGAGCGTACGGGTAAATGGTGTCCTTTCCCCCACTTTCTCTATATCCAATGGCACCCAACAGGGCTGCCCCCCTCTCGCCTCTCCTCTTCATCCTCACCCTGGAACCCTACCTCCGGACCGTTCGTTCCAATCCCGACATAAAAGGAGTCCAGAGGGGTCCCTCTCACCACAAGATCGCAGCTTTCGTGGATGACCTTCTATTCTTCCTAACCTCCCTGATATTTCCCTCCCAGTCCTCTTGTCGGAAATCAGTCACTACGGTGAACTCTCCAATTTTCTGGTCAATTCCCATAAATCAATGGCCATGCATATCTCTCTCACGGGACCCCGCCTACGGAGAGTCCTGGACAATTTTCCATTCAAATGGTCTCCCGCCTCGATAAAATATTTGGGCAGACAGCTACCACGCAACCTCTCCCAAACTTTTTCTTTGAATTTCCCTCCGTTGTTAGCCGCTATCACATCTGACCTCAAAGACTGGTCTACGGGCACCTTCTCTTGGATGGGCCGGTGCAATATACTAAAACAATCCATCCTCCCCCGCATTCTCTACCCACTGCAAGCCCTCCCGATCGCTATTCCCCCATCCTTCTTCCGTAAACTGAGAACACTCTTCACCTCTTTTGTATGGGCGAATAAGTCCCCCAGACTTCAATATGACATATTGCGCAGACCCAAACAATCCGGTGGGATGGGCCTACCGGATATCCGACTATATTACGCCTCGGTCCACCTAACCCGAGTTATAGACTGGTGCCGACACCAAACCTCGAAACTGTGGACTGATCTGGAACAAACCTTCTCTGAGGTACCGCTTCCGGGACTTCCCTGGTGCACTTCCCCCTTGACCCCAGCCGTTCATTGCCACCCCACCATCATGCCGACTCTTATGGTGGCTAGAACCGCCTTCGCTGCTCACTCCCTTTCCCCATCTCCCTCACCTAGGACCCCGATCTTGGGTAACCCGGCTTTTCCACCTGGACTGGGGGAAGCACGTTTCCAAGCACTTGGGACCTCGGGTAGATTCAGAGCGCTCCACTTCTTGACAGGCACCTCCTGGCCCTCTGTATTCACCATGACCTCCCGGCAGGGCCCTTCGCCCCTAGACCCGTGGAGGACCATGCAACTCACACACTTCCTGCGATCTCTACCGCCACCCCCACGATTCTCTCGGGCTCTGACCCCATTCGAGCACGAATGTGACCAAGAAGGCCAGGCCCGTCACGTTCTTTCATTTTGCTACAAGCTTCTCTTATCTAGCTCCTCGACCGATACACCTTGGTTCCTACAGAGATGGGAGGAGGACCTCGGGATCCACCTGGGCCCGGAAGACGGAAGGAAACTACTCTCACTCTCCTATCAGTCCTCCATTAGCAGGGTACAAACTAGTCACCAGGTAGTACAGGACACCCAAGGCTCTCCACTCCATGTTCCCACAAACGCCGGCCACTTGTTGGCGGTGTAACGCCCCATCGGCAGATATATTGCACATATTCTGGTCATGGCCGAGTCTACAGTCTTTCTGGGACCAAGTCCATGCCACTACCCAACAATTTACGGACACCACGTTACCACGTGACCCAGCCCTCTACCTATTATACCACACTACCATCTCCCTAAAAACCTACAAGCGCTCCCTGATACGGCATCTCAACAACGCTGCCCGGGCATGTATTCCAGCCCTATGGCGGAAGCCTGAGCCCCCTACGGTTCATCAATGGCTCGACAGGATACATGATATCTATCTCATGGAGGATCTTACAAGTTCCCTTCACAACACCCCTGTCAAATTTAGAGCCACTTGGTTTTAGTGGATTGACTTTCTCTCTTCCCCGGCCTACACGAAATTACGTCAGGGCTCTGACGTGTGACACTCCTCACCAACCTGACCCCTGGTCTTGTCCCCCCTTCCTTTTCTACATTGGGATGAGTACCCACCCCACCTCTGACCCCCCCACTCTGCCAATCCAAACCCTCCTTCCCCCCTCCCCATCACAAAAAACCTTCCCAGTCTTTCTCCCCCCTTCCCAACCATAGGTTGGGACTTGCGGTTACCTGTTTGTTATATCTATGAGAAATTCTATCTTAGCCCCTGAACGGCCCTCGATGTAACTAGTAACACTGTATATTGGTTATGTACGAACATCTTTATCGGCCTGTGAGGGCCAACATTGTACCTTACCGTTCTCTACTTGTTATAATTGTGAAAACCTTTGAAATAAAGAATTTATTTTAAAAAAATTTGAATCATGAATGGCAAAAGATAAGGACAAAGTAGTGACTATTTAGGTGCAGTCAGAAATTATGTGAAGACTCAGGGGAGGGAGGAAAACGGGAAATAACCATAACTATAACTACAATATTGCTCACTCCCCCTGCAGGAGCACATGGTGGGAATATTATGAGTATACAGAATCTTTGCCACACAGACCAATGGGACCTCATCTGTCTTCTGCTTCATTTGATTAATTTTATGGTCTTTTTTTCTTTTTCTTTTTTTTCCCACTTATGGTTCTACCCTCTTTAAATCAAGTGATTATTTTTATGAATAATTAATTATATAAAGATAAGTAGAGCTAGGGGTGTCGGAGAAAAGGGGTTGAGGAGGATATACGAGGAGGGGGGGGGGAAGATGCTCAGTCGGCCGCAGTCCAGATAGGCTCCATACTGGACTCCATATTGGACGAAAATAGGGGATATAGTCCCCTAAGCAGGATCCTTATTCGCCAAATAAAGGGGCGGGAAATGTGGGTTTTGAAGAGGAGGGACGATTGTATGAGAGGAAGTATGGTTGTGTGTATGGTTTTTGGGGGGCTTATAGGGGACCTAGGCCCTAGAAGGGACCAAGAAGATACGCCTAAGAAACACATATGGCAACAATTAATGTAATAACGTACATGTTAGAGGACTAAACTCGACACCTACGAGATGCCAGATCCTGTCTGAAATGAAGAGATACAGAGCAGATGTTATTTTTTTACAGGAAACACATTACCAGGGCTCAAAATTCAGTCAGGCACGCGGTCACGGATCGCGTACCTGACTATGAGAGCAGCCGCTCCTTGCTGTCCTGTCCTGGCTCCGTTACTTTTGATCGATCACCAGAGCTCTGACAGTTCTGAGCCCCGTTCGCAAGGATGGATTAGTAAGGTCTGCAGACCTTACTGCAGAGAACGGAGCTCAGAACTGCAGAGCTCCGGCCGAAAAGGACAAGACAGCAAGGATAGGCTGCTCTCATAGTCAGGTACGCGATCCCGGTCCGTACCTGACTTAATCATTCCAGAGATTATTTACAATGGTATTACAGCCTATCTAACAATAACCGCTCCAAAGGAGTGGCCATAGGCTTTAGAAGAAACTTATCGGTACAGGTACACTCCCCCCTGTCAGATACCTGTTCCTTCATGTAACCATCAACGGAACAGAATATACCCTGGCGAATATTTACGGCCCTAATAGGCTGCAGGTCCCTTTCATAGGGAGGGTGATTAAAAAAACTAGGGGAAATCCGGAGGGGTATATTGATAATGGCGGGAGATTTCAATGTATGCCTGGATCCAACGTTAGACACCTCCGCTGGTAGAGTACGTAATCCAAGCTCCCATCTTGCCCACTTGAGATAGGTATTATGCAAACAACAACTTGTTGATATTTGGAGAATACTTCACCCAACAGAACGGGATTCTTCGTACTTTTCTCAGTTGTATAATTCATATTCCAGATTAGATTGGATATTAATAGATCATGTAGCAATCGAGTCCATAGAGTCTATAAACAGGATGACGCATGTTGACGCTTTCGGATCATGCCCCAGTTCTTATGACTATGAACATAAATGTATCAGGGGGGAAGCACTATAACTGGAGGTTGAATGACTCCTTGCTACGTGATCCAGGAATTGTGCAAGAATTTGAAAGTACTTTAAAACATTACCGTGTTTCCCCGAAAATAAGACACTGGGGTTGATTTACTAACCTTATAAACACGCCACGAACAAGTATACACCTCTGTAGTGTGTTCCCTCCCAGCATGATCTATTGGTGGAATCTAGACACCTTTGTAGTGTGTACACACCCAGCAGGTGTGTTGTGCAAAGCCCTGCATGAATTGCAAGGTGATGTTGTGTAAATTAGCTCTACATTGTGTTGCTTGCGTTGATGAATGCAGGAATGTAAATGCATGAGCTAACCATTTTTGTCTAAACTGTGAGGCAGCATTATATATGCATCATGTGCATGATTTTTCCATATATGGCATTAGTGGAAATATGCTTTTAGAGACTTTTTGGTTGATAAATACGTTTTGCTGTGTAAAAATCACACGCACTTAGGTTAGTAAATCACCCCACTGTCTTATATTTTTTTTGGCTCAAAAAAACGCACTAGGTCTTATTTTCGGGGTAGGTCTTATTTTTTTAATGTATAACAATCCAAAGTTAACGCAAATCCAAATTTAAATCATCCAAAATGGCAAAGTTAAGAATAGGGTGATCAGGGCAATCAGGGGTGCCGTACCTTTCCAAGAGCAATTTGGTAACCAATCGCTGGCCAGAATGAGCGAAACGCACTTTCACTATCGATTCCTTACAGGTGGAGTGCATTTGGTATCACTCCGCCAGTGACAGGAGCCGGCACTATAGAGGAAGCAGCGGCTTATGCGGCTCTGCTCCCTCCGCTGCCGCCTTGCTTCCTCTAGTGCTGGCTTCATTGGCACCGCTGATTCTCTCCTGCAGCTCTTCAAGTTCCCCCTTATGCCCTGGGAATGGTCACAACTAGGTCTTATTTTCAGGGTAGGTCTTATATTTTAGCAATTCCCCAAAAAAGTACTAGGTCTTATTTTCGGGGTAGGTCTTATTTTCGGGGTAGGTCTTATTTTCGAGGAAACAGGGTATTTCCAAGAAAACATAACGGAAGGAATGTCATGGGGAACTATATGGGTGGCCCATAAGGCAGTTCTTAGAGGTAGGCTAGTGGCACTGGGAGCCTCCCGCAAGAGAGAGGACCCGGAACATACAATCCTTATTAAGCGAGATCCAACAGCAGGAAACAACCCATAAAGCCACAGTAGATCTAAAAACCTCAAAGGAATTAATTATGAAGAAGGAGCAATTAAAAGTGTTATTGCAACATATTTTCCTGGGGGAAAATAATCGTTCCCCAGTAAAGGTATTAGCCCTGAATTATATACCCAGCTATATCTATATCTATATCTATGGAGGGGGCAGCAGGTTGTCGATAGAGAAGAGAATAGCATAATTTAAATGGAGAGGATAACATTGTAAGATAAAAAGGTGGAATAGAAGGGAGACTCAAATATGGCGTATACTATATAGCAAAAGGTATCTAGGATAGGGCCTAGGTAGGGGGGAGGGAGGTATGGGGGTATGAGAGGATTTTAGATACTTTGTTAGTCTGAAAGAGGCAAGGAGAGAGGGAGGGAGAGGTGGAAAGGACAATTGGGAGTAGAGCGGCCCATGGGAGTAGAGTAGCCCTTGGGAGTAGAGCGGCCCATGTCCTTATAGTCATAAGTGGTAATGTACTCGGGGACAGATCTCTCTTTCCCAGCAGGATCCAGATTACTCCCTCCAACCTGGTCCCACTCACCACTGTCTCCAAAGCCACCCAACTTTTCTGCTCTTTCACAAACACCCAGTCTGCTACTCACGTCAGTTGGGCCGCTGTATGGTACATCCTAAAATCCGGGAGTGCAAAATCATGTGCATGATTTTTCCATATATGGCATTAGTGGAAATATGCTTTTAGAGACTTTTTGGTTGATAAATACGTTTTGCTGTGTAAAAATCACACGCACTTAGGTTAGTAAATCACCCCACTGTCTTATATTTTTTTTGGCTCAAAAAAACGCACTAGGTCTTATTTTCGGGGTAGGTCTTATTTTTTTAATGTATAAGAATCATTTAATGTATAACAATCCAAAGTTAACGCAAATCCAAATTTAAATCATCCAAAATGGCAAAGTTAAGAATAGGGTGATCAGGGCAATCAGGGGTGCCGTACCTTTCCAAGAGCAATTTGGTAACCAATCGCTGGCCAGAATGAGCGAAACGCACTTTCACTATCGATTCCTTACAGGTGGAGTGCATTTGGTATCACTCCGCCAGTGACAGGAGCCGGCACTATAGAGGAAGCATCGGCTTATGCGGCTCTGCTCCCTCCGCTGCCGCCTTGCTTCCTCTAGTGCTGGCTTCATTGGCACCGCTGATTCTCTCCTGCAGCTCTTCAAGTTCCCCCTTATGCCCTGGGAATGGTCACAACTAGGTCTTATTTTCAGGGTAGGTCTTATATTTTAGCAATTCCCCAAAAAAGTACTAGGTCTTATTTTCGGGGTAGGTCTTATTTTCGGGGTAGGTCTTATTTTCGAGGAAACAGGGTATTTCCAAGAAAACATAACGGAAGGAATGTCATGGGGAACTATATGGGTGGCCCATAAGGCAGTTCTTAGAGGTAGGCTAGTGGCACTGGGAGCCTCCCGCAAGAGAGAGGACCCGGAACATACAATCCTTATTAAGCGAGATCCAACAGCAGGAAACAACCCATAAAGCCACAGTAGATCTAAAAACCTCAAAGGAATTAATTATGAAGAAGGAGCAATTAAAAGTGTTATTGCAACATATTTTCCTGGGGGAAAATAATCGTTCCCCAGTAAAGGTATTAGCCCTGAATTATATACCCAGCTATATCTATATCTATATCTATGGAGGGGGCAGCAGGTTGTCGATAGAGAAGAGAATAGCATAATTTAAATGGAGAGGATAACATTGTAAGATAAAAAGGTGGAATAGAAGGGAGACTCAAATATGGCGTATACTATATAGCAAAAGGTATCTAGGATAGGGCCTAGGTAGGGGGGAGGGAGGTATGGGGGTATGAGAGGATTTTAGATACTTTGTTAGTCTGAAAGAGGCAAGGAGAGAGGGAGGGAGAGGTGGAAAGGACAATTGGGAGTAGAGCGGCCCATGGGAGTAGAGTAGCCCTTGGGAGTAGAGCGGCCCATGTCCTTATAGTCATAAGTGGTAATGTACTCGGGGACAGATCTCTCTTTCCCAGCAGGATCCAGATTACTCCCTCCAACCTGGTCCCACTCACCACTGTCTCCAAAGCCACCCAACTTTTCTGCTCTTTCACAAACACCCAGTCTGCTACTCACGTCAGTTGGGCCGCTGTATGGTACATCCTAAAATCCGGGAGTGCAAATCCTCCCCTTTGTCTTGCCCTAGTCAAGACATTCCATGAAAGTCTCGGTTTCCTATTTTGCCAAATAAATTTAGTTATTATCTTCCGTAGTGTTTGAAAAAACGTCCTATGGGTATCATCTGAAATAGAAACAATATCTTAGGGAGGATTATCATCTTGATTGCATTAATCCTCCCCACCCAGGAGAGTTTCTGTAGGGAAAATGTATTAAGTTCTTCTTTGATCATGTTTAATATGGGTATATAATTAGATTCATATAGCTTTATATATATATATGCTGCTCCCTCCCTATAGATATATACCTAGATATTTGAGTGTGTTCTGTTTCCAGTGGAAAGGGAAGTAGGGGATCAGTGCCTGTTTCTCTGCTTCTGAGAGTGATATGTTTAAGATTTCTGATTTATCCAAATTTATTTTAAAATGTGAAAGTTCCCCATAAATCTTTAACTCTCGCAGAGCCTGAGGAAGCGTTATTCTAGGATGTCTTATATATAGCAAAATGTCATCTGCATATGCAGCGACTTTGAATTCCCCAGCCATTGTCCTTATCCCCTGGATGTCTTGATTTAAGCGAATTGTAGCTAACAGGGGTTCAATAGATATAGCGAAGAGCAAGGGGGAAAGGTGGCAGCCCTGTCTCGTACCATGATGCAACTCAATCTCCCTTGAGAGGGTGCCATTAATTTTCCCCCTTGCCCGTGGGTTAACATACAACGTGGAGATCCAGTTTATCATTCTTTCCCCTATGCCAAGTAGGGACAGCGTTTTAAACAGGAACCTCCAGTCTACCCTGTCAAAAGCTTTTTCTGCATCAATCGACAAGAGTATGACTGGCTGCTTCTGTCGCTTTGCCTCATGTTAAATAGTCTTTAGGGCATTATCTTTAGGGCATTATCTGAAATAGTCTTTAGGGCATTATCCCTCGCCTCTCTTCCCGGGACAAACCTCACTTGGTCTGGATGTATCCAGGTGGGGACAAATGAGCGTAGCCTACTTGCTAATATTTTCGCATAAAGCTTTGTATTCATAAGGGATATTGGGCGATAACTTGCACACAGGCTAGGGTTTTTCCCTCCTTTTCTATTACCAGTGCCAGTAGTGCCTCCGGGCGCATTGGTGTATTTTTTCCTATGTCGTTTACATATGAGCAGAAATATTCGGATAAAATGTCCTGGAACCGTTTAAAGTATAATAAGGTAAAACCGTCAGGTCCAAGGCTTTTACCTGTTGGGGTTGTCTTCACAACCTGCTTAAATTCCTCTGGGGTAATATTCCTCTCTATTACGTCTAACATTTCCTCTGATATTATTGGGAGCTGTGCCTGTTCTAAATATGTAGTGATTCTTCCTATTTTATCTAATCCCACTACCCCAGTGCTCTGCTCAAGGGGGTCCCCTACCTGGTAGAATCTTTGATCAAAATCGTGAAATGTCTCCGCAATATCCGTTGTGGAATGGACCATGGAACCCGTTTCAGACTTAATTTTAGCTATATACGTTTTAGATTGTTTATTCTTGAATGCTTTGGCAAATAATTTACTTGGTTTATTCCCCATTTCATAATGTTGCCTAGCAGTTATAGTAAATGCATAACTGCATTTACTATAACTGGATAAATACGCCACCTTCAACAGCACCTTCAACAGCACATGGGGAAAATGGCTGGAGTTTAAGGACACTGGAGTGTATTGCTCACTTATGAGCTAAGTGGAGGGGGCAGCAGGTTGTCGATAGAGAAGAGAATAGTATAATTTAAATGGAGAGGATAACATTGTAAGATAAAAAGGTGGAATAGAAGGGAGACTCAAATATGGCGTATACTATAGCAAAAGGTATCTAGGATAGGGCCTAGGTAGGGGGGAGGGAGGTATGGGGGTATGAGAGGATTTTAGATACTTTGTTAGTCTGAAAGAGGCAAGGAGAGAGGGAGGGAGAGGTGGAAAGGACAATGCCCTTGGGAGTAGAGGAAGCAGGGGAGACGGGTTAGATATAGAATATGGGGAGCACAAACGAGAAGAGGAATAACAGAAATTATATATCATCACACAGATTAGAACAAATAATTTAAGGCATTTTTGCCCACATTACATCAGTAACTGGAACACCTGAAGTTTGAATATAGGCTATGCTAAGTAGATAAGAATAGGTTAGAGTACACAATACTAAATAAATACACCAGATATGATATTTTTATACTTATAGTTAGAAATTTTATGTATATACAGTTGTGTGAAAAAGTGTTGCCCCCCCCCCTTCCTGAGTTTTCATTGTTTTGCACGTTTGTCACATATCTAACCCGTCTCCCCTCCTTCCTCTACTCCCAACGGCATTGTCCTTTCCACCTCTCCCTCCAAACAAATTTAAATATTAGTCAAAGATAACACAAGTAAACACAACATGCAGTTTTTTAAAGGAAGGTTTTTATTATTAAGGGAAAACAAAATCCAAACCCACATGGCCCTTTGTGAAAAAGTGTTTGCCCCCTAAAACTAATAACTGGTTGGGCCAGCCTTAGCAGCAAGAACTGCAATCAAACGTTTGCGATAACTTGCAATGAGTCTCTTGGTGTTGCTGGTGTGTTTTGGATCATTGTCCTGCTGCAGAACCCAAGTTGGCTTCAGCTTGAGGTCACGAACAGATGGCCGCACATTAGCCTTCAGGATTTTTTGGTAGACAGCAGAATTCAAGGTTCCATTTATCACAGCAAGTCTTCCAGGTCCTGAAGCAGCAAAACAGCCCCAGACCATCACACTACCACCACAATATTTTACTGTTGGAATAAAATGCAGTGTTACTCTTACTCCAGATGTAATGGGAAACACACCTTCCAAAAAGTTCAACTTTTGTCTCGTCAGTCCACAGAATATTTTCCCAAAAGTCTTGGGAATCATCAAGATGTTTTCTGGCATAACAGAAACAAGCTTTGATGTTCTTTTTGCTCGGCAGCCGTTTTTGTCTTGGAACTCTGCCATGCAGGCCATTTTTGCCCAGTCTCTTTCTTATTGTGGAGTCATGAACACTGACCTGAACTGAGGCAAGTGAGGCCTGCATTTGGATGTTGTTGTGGGGTCTTTTGTGACCTCTTGGATGAGTCGTCGCTGCACTCTTGGGGTAATTTTGGTTGGCCGCCCACTCCTGGGATAATGTTTTCGCCATTTGTGGATAATGGCTCTCACTGTGGTTTGCTGGAGTCCCAAAGCTTTAGAAATGGCTTTATAACCTTTTACAGACTGATAGATCTCAATTACTTTCTTTCTCATTTGTTCCTGGATTTCTTTGGCTCTCGGCATGATGTGTAGCTTTTGAGGATCTTTTGGTCTACTTCACTTTGTCAGTCAAGTCTTATTTAAGTGATTTCTTGATTGCAAACAGGTGTGGCTAGAGAAATTGAACTCAGGTGTGGTAAACCAGAGTTAAGTTATGTTTTAACAGGGGGCAAACACTTTTTCACACAGGGCCGTGGGGGTTTGGATTTTGTTTTCCCTTGATAATAAAAACCTTCCTTTAAAACTGCATGTTGTGTTATCATTGACTAATATTTAAATTTGTTTGATGATCTGAAACATTAAAGTATGACAAACGTGCAAAACAATGAAAAATCAGGAAGGGGGCCAACACTTTTTCACACAACTGTATTTTTTCCCCCCACAAATCACTATTTTTTTCACAAATTAACAAAGCTGTGTTTTTTTTTTTTAAACACATAAATGAATGAGGAACACTTAGTCCCTCTAATATGAAGTGGCACTATAGGGCAGAATGGATCAATACCCAGGGGCATAAATAAAATAATACCGTCCTCCCACAGAACCCTCGGAAGATTAGGAGGCCTCACAGGGAGAAACAGATGATAGAGTGAAAGGAAGGCTGTGATTTCTGTTAAAAATATCTTGTAAGTATAGATGTATTTAAGAAATGAATTGTAAAAGATATTGTTTGTTTTCTGTATTAATTGAAAATTTGGAATAAAGACTTAATAAACAAAACAAAAAAAAAAAGAAGTGAGTCCAGAAGCGGGAGGTAAACTGTGAGCCCCTGTCGGAGATGACGGAACCCGGGAGCCTGTGTAACCGGAACACATGTTGCAAAAAAAGGCTTGAGGTCTGTTGGGCTGTAGGAAGGCCAGAGGTGGGGATGAAGTGGACCATTTTCGTGCACCTGTCCACCACCACCATGATGGTGGTACAGGCCTGCGAGGGGGGCAAGTCCACGATGAAATCCATTGCAATGTTTCTCCATGGCAAGGTTGGTACCGGTAGGGGTTGTAGTCTGACGGGTCGGGTGGTCGGCCGTTTGTGGAGCCCACAAATGGAACAAGACTCTATGAAGGAACGCACGTCCGCCGTCAAGGAGGGCCAACAGAACTGACGCAGAATGCACTCCGAGGTGTTGTATCTGCCTCTGTGGCCAGCTGTGGGGTGATCATGGTGGTGTTGCAGTATAGATATTTGCTGGGAGGCCTGGACGTAGATCTGCTGTTGGTGGTAGCAAAGCCCCTGTTTCAGTGGTAGGTGGGCTGCCTCCCCCGGGACAGGCGTGCTGGCCCTTCTGATCTCCTCTATTAAAGAGTGTTGGGTGGCTAAGAAGTATGCGGCCGGTAGGATGGGTTCCGGAAATGCAGGGCCGGTCTCTGAGGTGTGCATGCGGGATAAGGCGTCAGCCTTACCATTTTTGGACCCGGGCCTGTAGGTAATCTGCAAGCGAAAGAAAAAGAGGGCCTACCTGACTTGTCAGGGCCGCAATCGCTTGGCACTGCGGAGGTACTCGAGGTTCCCAGAACCACTGGGTTCTCTGCCCCTTCCAACAGATATCTCCTGTCCTCCAGGGCATTCTTGATGGCGAGCAGTTCCCTGTGGTAGAGGTTGGCGAAACCGATAAACAGCTGGACCATTGTTGTGGAAATTTTATATTAGGATGTGTGTGTTTTATGGGTTGTCATCTGTCTCCCTGTGTCGGATTTAACCGAGGAGCCCTCTAGCAGAGCGTACTTGGGTTGAATCAGGACCAGCGGTATAACCGTCAGTATTCAACCTTCTCATGGGCTTGGAGACATGTTCGCAGTGTGTGGGGGCGTTTGCAGGTTTGCGAATATCATATCGTGTTGTGGCAATGTCAGCATGAGAATCCAGGAGGTCACGGAAGACGTAATTAATGAAACACTGGAAGGTGGCAGGGGCGTAGCAGAGCCCGAAGGGCATCAAAAGGAACTCGTAATGCCCGAACCGCGAGCAAAAAGGCGTCTTCCACTCGTCGCCCTGTTTGATGCGGAAAAGGTTATAGGCCCCCGGAGGTCGATCTTGGTGAAGAACCTGGCATCTTTTACCCTGTCCAGTAAGTCAGGGATAAGGGGGAACGGGTACCGGTTCTCCTTGGTTCAGGGCCCTGTAATCGACATTGGGCCGGAGACCACTATCCTTCTTCCCCACGAAGAATATGCCGGCCCCGACAGGAGAGGCAGAAGGCAGTCCTTCAGGGCCTTGGTCTCGGGTTCCGAGAGATTGTATAGGTGCCTGTATGGTAACGGGGCCTCGGGGAGTAGGTCAATAGGGCAGTCGTAAGGTCTGTGGGGAGGCAAGGTGTCTGCTCCTTTCTTCTCGAACACATCTGCGTATTCCTGGTACTTGTCGGGTAGTCTGTGTTCAATGGTACCCAGGACCGTTGGAGGACTTGGAGCAGAGGGAACACAGAAGGAAGAACCGGAAGGGGACCGGAAGGTGATGGATCCTGTGGTCCAGTTGATCATCGGGTTGTGTCTCCTAAGCCAGGGGATCCCCAGAATGACAGGAAACAACGGGGGAGGCACCATCGTGCCCCATATGACCCTCTTGGCATAGTGGTCACCGATGTGGAGAAGCAAGGGGTGTGACTCTATTGCTACAGGGGCCCGTCTTCAGGGTACGGCTGTCCACCATGTGCAGCTGCGATGGATTCTTTTTGGGCGCAATGGAATTCCTAATTGTGAGGCAAGATCCTTGTCCATGAAGCAGCTGCTTGCGCCCGAATGAATGATGGCGGAGAGGTCAGTGCCATTCTTGTCCAACTGCAGGAAGACAGGGATGGTGAGATGGGATGAGTCATCGCAGAAGAGTTCCCCTTTAAACTTTGGACATCATCTGCTGAAAGCTTGCTTGAAGAAGAGCCCTTCAGACCTCTCTTTTGCTTATTGAACTCTGTCAGAACTCCTAAAACCAAGACTGTTAAGTATTCACCTTTTTATTGGTAAGTTCAAGCACACCGTAGGTACATCTGGCCTACCTGCAGGAGGTTTGATAGGGCAGTCCTTCAAGAAGTGACCAGGCTTGGCGTAGTACAGGCACAAGCGCAGTGCCCGTCTTCTGGTCCTCTCGACCATGGACGGGGCCACGAACTACCCCGATCTGCATCGGTTCCTCCGGGTTGGTGTCTCCGACCACTGGATTAAGTACCGGGAGCGTCGCACAGGGCGAGGTTGGGTCTGTTGCCTCTCCTGCCGTCTCTCTCGGAAGCGGCGATCCAGGTGAGTAACTGAATCCATTAAGGCCTCCAGGGTACCCGGGATCCCAATGCGGGCAAGCTCGCACCTCAAGTGATCTGATAAGCCAATCCGAAATTGGTCAATAATGGCTATGTCATTTAGGCCGATATCCGAAGCGACCTCACGGAATTCGGCGATGTAATCTTCCACAGGTCATCTGCCCTTTCGGAGGGTGCGTTGGGTGCCTCTGGAGGTCGAGGAACGTAGGGGATCGTCATAGAGTCTCTGCATTGCCGCGACGAAGGACTCCCAGGTTGCCAGCACCGGATCGTTGGCCTGTAATAGTTGGTGTGCTCATGTCTAGGAGGCCCTGAGCAAGGAAATAACTGTCCGTACCCTGACTAAGTCGGCGTGGTACGTGCGGGGTTTCAAAGAGAACAAACGTTCACAGGAGACAATGAAGGAGCGATACTTCTTCTGGTCGCCCGAAAACCGCTCCGGGAGGCCGACCGATGGTTTACTGGTGACTACCTCGAGGATGAGTGTCGGGGTGGAGGGAGGCGAGGGTGGTAGCGCGGTGGACTCGGTGGACTCTGTGCTACGTCGCTCATGACTGGCCTGCATCACCTGGAACGCTTGTGTCATGAGGGACAGCTGTTGGGATAAGGCCGTAATGGCCTCAGCCGCTCCTGCGGGTTCCATGGTATGGTATGAGTTATTATGTCAGACGTGCTAATGGACTGGCAGCATGGAGAGGAACCCACTGGCAGGAAGTGGCCTGAAAATCTGAGAGCAAGGTACAAAGGGCAATCCAAGGGTGTAGTCAAGGTCCAATCTGGGTCGAAGCGGGTAGCAGAGGTTCAGAAGCGATAATCAGTCCAAGGGGCCAGCAAACAGGAAGTCCAAATGAGGGGACAGGGAGCAACAGCAAGATTCACAGATAGAGGGGCTAGGCGATCACACCATAGGGTGGAATAACTCAGCAACAAGCCAGGGCTCTGACCAGGATTTTATAGCCAGGTGATGTAAGACTACACCCTGGTTACCGGGGCAACCAAGAGGCTTCCCTCCCCAGAAACCAATGGCAGGCAAGAGGGATGGAAGGTGCATACTAGGAACCTCCCCCAGCAAGGCCCACACCCAATAGTCCTAATGGGCACAGGCGCGCTGCGTGCGCAGCCTGTGTACCGTGCGTGTCCGCCGCGCATGCTCACCTGCAACCCCGGTGCCAGGAGTTAAACCAGGCTGGAGGAGACCCCGTGCCCTGCACCGTACCCGTTGGCGGGAGAGGTAACACCCCTGGATTCCTGACAGTAGAACAGTCTCTCAGTTCAGGTGGAACTCCGTGTGACGATAATGGGTTTGAGTCTAATAATATTAAATATAGAATTCTCTTGTCCCCCAGTTCAGAGCAAATGCAGGCCTTCATTTAGTCATTTGCCAGCCCCCTCCACATTAGAAGAACAGAGATCTGCTTATCTGGCCACTGATCTTTATTGCTTAGCACTAGTGAGAGTCCCAAACAGGGCCGCCCTCAGGGGGGGGTACGGCCAGTACCATTGTAAGGGGCCCCGACTAGCCGGGAGGCCCCGGCTTCAAGCTATAATTTTTCCCTACAGACTTATAAGTATAGTACCATTTGCCTGTTCCTAGGTACCTTCCTACGAAGTGCTTACAGGTGGGCGGAGCTAACTTTCCCTGGGCAGAAGCGCTGGAGATTGTGGTTGAAGAGGAGCATGTCTGCTGCCACCTGCCTGGAGGGGAAAAGTAAGTTTTTCCCAGCAGACAGAGGCCCCGGGGATGGTGGGGGTTGTGATATAGACTGGGGGGAGAGAGAGACAGATCGACCGACGCTGAGAGCTTCTTAGGATCGGTCGGTGGGTCTCTCTCATGCTTCCCTCCCTCCTTTCAGCATGGTCGGTCTGTGTCTCACTCTTTCCCCCCTCCCCTCGGAGAAGGAAGGAGGGGGAGAGGGAGTGAGAGGGACCGACGGACACTGAGAGGAGGGGGGAGTGTGCAACGGCCAGAAATGATGGAGTTAGGTGCATGCCCAGGGCCAGCGTTAGTATACAGGCAACACAAGCAGCCTGCGGGCACTGGTGAGCAGGGTGGAAAAATCAGAGCACAGACGCAGCATACAAACTTCCTGAGAGATCAGAGTGAAGGAGCTCCGTCCTGTGTAATTGTCAGGCCCCTCCCCCTCTTCTCTGAGTGCCGACTTTCGAGCTGATGAGGTCGTGCTGTGTTCCTGGCTGTCAGCTCTGCAATGTTCCATCTCCAGATCTCCTCATAGTAAGTCCTCCTGTGTGTCCTGTATACAGGATCGTTTGTCATGTGTCTTTGATCTGCCTCCTGCTCCCGAGCAGGGGAAGGGGAGGGGGGTTGAGGAGAGAGATAGTGTGTGTGTCTCAACACCTTCTGCACACCACAGTGCCTCAATATAACAGAGAAGGAATCCGAGATCCATCTGGGTGTCCGGGTGTGCATATGGTAGCGTACGGCCGCATCCTCCCACAGGGAACAACAGGCTGCTGCGTGCAATCACGCTCAGCACCTGTCCTGGGAACGACCGATGCGGCCGTGCACACCGTACTGATGTGGATGGCCCAACCTAATGCAATGTGAAGGAGGCCTAAAAGGTTTCTACACCATCAACCCCTATTTTCATATGTCACAGTACTCACACATGCTGCATTTATGCCGCATAATCCTGTCCACAGACATTTTATTTTACACAACAATATTACATATGATAGCATACGGCCGCATCCTCCCACAGGGAACAACAGGCTGCTGCGTGCAATCACGTGCAGCACCTGTCCTGGGAACGACCGATGAGGCCGTGCACACCGTACTGATGTGAAGGAGGCCTAAAAGGTTTCTACACCATCAACCACTATTTCCATATGTCACAGTACTCACACATGCTGCATTTATGCCGCATAATCCTGTCCACAGACATTTTATTTTACCCAACAATATTACAACATTTTATTCAGGAATAAAAAAAATCTTCACTTTTAACTTCTAACCCTAACTTTATTACACACCCTACAAAATAAAAAAAATAAAAACACAATATGACCGTTTGCCCATCATGATGTCACAGCACATTCCATACCCACTAAATCACATTTAACCATTTGCTGACCTGTTGTTTCACCCCCTTCCTGTCCCGGCCATTTTTCAGTATTCAGCGCTTCGGTACTTTGACTGACATTTATTCCTTCATGCAACGCTGTACTGAAATTAATTTTATATACTTTTTTGGGGACAGATAGAGCTTTCTTTTGGTGGTATTTAATCACCACTGGGGTTTTTATTTTATACTATATTAAGGAAAAAATGACCAAACATTTTGGGAGTTTTTTTTTTTACATGTATGTTATAATACAATTATTATTGCCCAATTTTTTGGTAGAATATAAAAGACAGGGTCATGTCGGGTAAATAGACATCAAGCATGTCAAGCTTTCAAATTGCGTGCACCCACCAACATGGGCGCAATCGTCGATTTCGCACAGATGCGCACCCGACGCATGTTTGTATGCGTATATGTATGGGTGGGGACTTTAAAAAAAGTTTTGTTTTTTTTTAAATGTTTTATGTGTGACTAAATATTTTTTTGGGAAACTTTAATTTTCTTTTCTAATTTGTTTTCACCTAAGTTTATTGCTATTACATAGGGGGCTAAGAAAACCCCATACGTGATAGCAAAGATATGTGACAGGTCCTCTTTATGTCATCTAGATCAAAATGTAAAAAAAATTTTAAAAAGTGATAAGTAAAAAAATTAAGTAAAAACAAAGTAAAAAAGTAATAAAAATTTAAACCAAAAAATCACCTCCTAAACCTTTTATAGCTGTCCCTAATTAAAGGCAGGTCACCAGGCACTCAGCTATTACCAGTGGACAAGTTGATATAAACACAAGCAGGTCTGGTAGAGTTTGACACAGGTGACTCAGCATTCACCCACAAGTTGTAAACCTGAGTTACAATATCAGCTCCATTTCATAATTTGGAATTGGACAGTGAAATTGAAAAATTAAGGTTCATCCCTCCTGCTCTCCCTCTCCAGCCCTGTCCTAGAGGCCGTCTCCGTGACACCCCCTAGAGGGCTAACATAAAGATGCTGCTGAGGTAGCTAGAGAGGCTCTTGTTTTGAAACATCAAGAAAGGAACTCCAGCAACATCAAGAAGTCTTAACATCGCAGAAGAGTTCCCCTTTAAACTCTGGACATCATCTGCTGAAAGCTTGCTTGAAGAAGAGCCCTTCAGACCTCTCTTTTGCTTATTGAACTCTGTCAGAACTCCTAAAACCAGGACTGTTAAGTATTCACCTTTTATTCCCTTTTATTTTACTGTTGTATTTTGTCTCTTTTTATTAATATCTTTTTCTGTATATTTTCTGCACCATTTCTTTTATTAAAGGACGATCTTAATCGTTAAGCTTATCTCTACGCTCTAAATATGAACCTAAAGTATCCTTGCCTTTGTGAAGAGTGCTACTGTATAGGGAATCCTGTCATATTCCTGTCTGAGAGGACAGCGGCATCATAGGCATTGTTTAAGTGTTTTAAATAGTCACAGCACTTGCAGGGCACGGTCTGTGTTTCTGTTAAAAAAAAAATCATGGTGGCAGAGAACAGACTGAGATTATGCCCTGTTAATTTTGGTAGAAAATCAGGGACAGCACCACTTTATCTGCGTAGAATGTGCAAAAGGGCTATTTGGAGGAAAAAGCAGCAATTTCAAAAACAATCGCAGTGAGGAACACCATCTTCCTCCAAACTCTGAAGTAAGCCAATTTAGTGGAAGGCTTGCAAGACTTCAAAGTCCCAATGACCACAGGGGGTAAACCTAGAGCCTCTAACTGTTGCCGTTCAATCACCAGGCCATCAAATTTAGCCTCTTCAAATTTGTATGAAGGACCTGGCCCTGAGATAGAACATTTTCGTTAACAGGAAGTGGGATTGGAGGTTCGCTTAAAAGGAATTGCAGGAGCCGAAACCAGGGCCTCCTCGGCTAACATAGCAGAATGGCAATGGCATGAACCCCCTCCCACTGAACCTTCTACAACACCTGAGGAATGAGGACCACAGGGGGAAACACACAAGCGAGAGAGAAGTCCCATGGAAACCAAAGGGCATCCTGCTCTACCACTTGAGCACAGTGGAACCGGGAGAAGAAACGTTGACACAGCATTCCATGGGGTTGCCATAATGTCTATTTCAGGAGTGCCCCAAACTGCAAAAATCAGAGAAAGATACCTGCTGTTCAGCCTCCATTCTCCACGATTGACTAAATGACGGCTCAGTGAGTCTGCCAAAGAATTCTGGGCACCCGGGAGATATGCTGCTATCAAGTTCAAAAGGTTGACCTCGCCCACTGAAATATCATCTTTGCTATCTAAAGAAGGACAAGACTTCTTGTGCCCCCTTGCCAGGCCAGATATGCTTCCACTGTTCTGTTGTCCAGAAACATCTTGACCCGTTGGCCCAAGATGCGAGACCAAAAAGACTTCAGAGCCTCGAAGGCTGCTCACAGCTGTAAGTGATTGGATGCTTTCGAGGGAATCCAATTCCAATGCCCTTGCACCTGAATCCCCTGACACTGTGCCCCCCAACCCTGTAGACTGGGATCTGAATTAACAATGATCCAGGGTTGAGGGACATGCCCAGGGATAGGTTCTCCCTGGGAAGTCCACCACTAAAGAGAATTTCTTACCATCACAGGCAGAAAAATAGGCTGACGCAGGCAGCGTCTTCTCCACTCTTGAAGAAAACAAAATTGGAGACTGTGCAAATGTCACTGAGCCCATGGAACCACAATAATGGTAGAATTCTGCATTACCAGAAAGCTCTGTCCTACAAACTTCTTCCGCATGATCTGGTGCACCAGTCTTTAAGTCTGAACAATCTTGTCCTGAGATAACAGAACCTTGTTTTCCTGAGTGTTGAAAATCCCTCCCAGGTAACGAAGGACCTGTGTCGACCTTAACTGGATCTTTCGATAATTGACCAGCCAGCCTGTCAAAAACGTTTAAGTCTGTAACACTCTATCCCCTTGTAGAACCAAGGTCTTTCTCGATCCTGCAAGAATGAGAAGATCGTCTAGATAGTGGTGAAGATGAATCCCCTGAAGTCTGAGATGATAAACCAGCGACACTAAAACCTTGCTGAAGGTCCGAGGGGCCAGGCCAAACAGGAGATACATGAACTGAAGATGCAGTGCCCGAACTGCGAACCTTAAGTACTTCTGGTGAACCTTGGCTACCGGTATATGCAGATATGCATCCGTCTTCTTGGACTGCTGACATCACAGTCTGTAGAGACTACATCCAAAAATGTGCCACCCTCCAAAAAGTATTGAGGTACCTCAGGTTCAGAACTGGACGAAAGTTCCCCAATGATTTGCAAACCAAGAATATGGGAGAGTAAACCCCCCTTCCCTCTCTCCGAAGCCGACTCCAGGCAGATTGCTCTTTACCCCAGTAAGTCTTCTATATAAGATATATGGTGCTTCTTTCGTTGAGAGGGCAAAGCAGTTTTCACAAACATCCTTCTGGGGGAAGAATGGTCGAACGATATCCGCTGCACCCCAGGCATCTGCCAGGATATTTTCTACACCCCAGGCATCTGCCATTTGCCCCCAGACCTCCCCAAACAAGGCTAAGCGTGCTCCTACAGGGGCGGCGGGCAAGGACTCAGAAGGATTTATCTGGGACCTTACCCGATTGGACAGGCCTGGACTTGCCTCCCCATTTTGAGTGCCTCTCCATGAGGTTCTAAATTACTCTTGCCCAGGCTTTTAGAATCGGGAGTCACGAAAGCTGTCACAATTCCCTCTTCTTATATCTTGCAGAAGGAGACCAGACTTCCCTCCTATGACTCGCTGAATAGCGTCTTCGAGAGTCTTGCCAAATAGAGATATTCCTAAGAAAAGGATGGAACAAAGACCTTGCTTTGATGCAGCATGCGCTGACCAATGCTTCAACCATAAAGCCTAACTAGCTGACTGATAAGGACATTATTCAAGCCGAAAATCTGACCATATCAACTGCTGCCTCCACGACAAACTCAGTAGACAACTTTAACTTTTCCAAGGAAGTAATATTAGAACTAGGCATACACCAATACCGTTTTTTCGGTATCGAGTACCAATATTTTTCCGCCGATACCGAATACCGATACCGGAAGTCCCAGTAAGAACATCAGGTGGCGTGTAATGACTCCCCATCTGCTTCCTCATTAGCCAGGAAGCCGGCGGCATGTAAAGACGCGCCACCTGGATCCCGATTAGCAGGGAAGCCGTCTCCAGGTGATGAGAAAGCATGGATCCGGCTTTCTGGCCAATCAGGAAGCCCGGGCGCCTGGCTTTACTGATTGGCTGGGAAGCCAGCTCCATGCTCCCTCATCATGAGGTGACCAATCAGGAAGCGAGTCATTACACGCTGCCCGGCTTTCTGATTGGCCGGTAAGCCGACTTCATGCTCCCTCATCAACTCATGACCAGGGAGCATGGAGCGTGTAATGACTCGCTGCCCAGCTTCCTGATACCGGAAGTATCGGGCTAGGCATCGGAGCATATGGGCAAGTACGAGTACTCGGCCAAATATTCGGCATCGCCACCGATACTAGTATCGGTGCATCCCTAATTAGAACTTCTGTCCACTTCTGATTTCAAAGCCGATTCTACATTCCCAATCCAAGATTCAAGTACCCTGGCTAGAGACGTGAGCCACAGCCTCCTAAATAAAGGTTTGAACCTCCCTTCCTTCGGACTCCTTTCCACCTGCCGTGTCTTTGAAGCAGGACTCACATGCAAGCTTCCCCGGCATCACTCAAGCACCATAGGCCCAACACTGTCCAGCTGGAGGGCGAGGAGACCTACGACGATATCCATAAAAGACTAACACGAACCTCCGTACCCCTCTATGGGAAGCGTGACTTTCTTTTCTGCTGAGAACTACTTACTGACCTCCGACGGTCTGAACTATCTGAATGGTCATGGCGTGACTTGGAGGATTTTCTGGAGGCTTTCTTGTGGTGTGGCTTAGGGTTTCTTCCCCTGGAAACAACCAAGAATGTTAGGAGCAGGCTCAGAAAGAGCTGACTCTTCATAGTCCTTTAGGTCCTCCCCCCCTCCATACCTAGAAACTGACTTCTGTGCCTCTGGAATGGCAGGAAAAACAACCATAGCCTGAAGACAGATACAAGCAGTCTAAGCCAGAAGCATCAGCAGACAAGCTCACAAGCAGACACTTACAGATCCACACTCTCACACTGACTGGGCTACACAGAGCCTCAGCATGTGAATAAGAGAACGCAGGGCAGAGAAGGCTTGGCCAGCTACACCAATCACCACCGAATAGGCTTGGCCAAGCCACCCAATCCGAGGAGGGGAGGCGCACACGTGACTTTACAGTGGGAGGAAGTGTAACGCCTGTATGGACTGAAGTAGTGTGGATCGCAGCTGCGGAGGCTTCTCAGGTATGGAACCCTGGTTTCACTCTCTCAGTTTTAACAGAGAGTTAGGGTTCCTCGCATCACAGCCTCAGGTTAAATAATAAGGTAACGGAAAAGGTTCAACTACGCAAACTAGGGTTGAGGAGTGGTGGTAAATGATAAATGGCCAATGTGAATGCAGGAGTCCACAGATATGCACAACTGAAGCGAGTATAAACCCCCCCTAGCAGCTTAAGCCTATGCAGGCGATACTTTAACAGTCCAGATGACAATAGGGTGCAACTGCACTCAGAGTACTTGCGATTCGTGAAAACTGGCTCAATGGGAGAAGCAGGGGTTCCTCGGTGGTTTCCGGATCCGGTGAATGTTGGAGGGCACAATCTGGAGGCAAGTGGAGGGTCCCAGGAGACAGCAGGCGTTTCTGCTCAATTCAGGAACGCCATGCTGTCTCAACTGGCCGTTTAAATAGGCCTCCGTTTGACAGGAGGAGCCGAGCGACCTCTCGGCGCACTTCCGCATTCCACGGTGGAACGCACACGGTCCCGAAACCCGGAAGTGAGGAGCGTGCGCTCCACCCTGGAACGCAATCGGCCCAGCGAAGGAGCGGCTGGCTGCCGCTTCCTCCTCCCCTGCCCGCAGGTGACGGCGGCGGCCGTTACAGGAAGCTACCAAAAACTTCCCACCCGCTGCCAGGCAACCGCGGCCTCCTGGAAAGCAGCACACGTGCACAATCCCGGATAATACTGCAGGAGAAAGGAACAGGAGAAAGGCAAGGATGGACTAAGCAGCCATCACAGTCATCTTAACTGGTAAAAACTATTTAAGCTGTTTAAAGACATGGCCCCTGCACATTAGGCCACCCCGCATCAAGGAGGTTTACTCCCAACTGCAGCGTCCACAATGGGAGCCAACCTGTGGGTAAACTCCGTTAACAAGCTTGCACAGAATCTTCCAGAACCATGTCCACTGCTAGGAAAGTCCTGAGCAAGACAGAAAACCACATGTCAGAGGCTGAGCTAACATGAGTGTATGCTGACATGAGCTTCCCAGGTTGCCAATGGTGATGCCTCCGAAGCCGCATTAATAGCAAAAAATTATGTATGGGGAGCAGATAGTACACCCGTACTGGCAGAGGGAAGGATCGTGCTACAAAAGGTAAGTATAGCGCTGGGGGAGGGAATGTGGGGAGAGGTGGCCAGATTTGAGCAGGTAATTCAATTTTCCCAAATTACTTGAACCTACCCTTTAATGTACATTGTGCGTGTTAGAGAGAATTGCCTATTCACATGCAGATGGCAGCTGGGCTGTGGTTGGTTTTAATTTAATTTTATAGTTTTTTTAACTTTTATCACTTAATCTTTTTATTTTTTACTTTTTCTTATCAATTTTTATTTTAGTTTTTACTGTTTTATTAATTTATTATTTTTGTACTTTTCCAGTTTTTTTTCACTTTATTACTATCACACAGGGGCTAACAAGCCTGTGTTTGGAGGTGACAGAATCTCCTTATGGAACCTGCCCTCCAACATTGAACATCAAGCAAATGCATTGTGCTCAATTCTGTGCAGCCTGTGACAGCTGAGATAGGGGGCGCTGTGAGTACACCGCTCCTGTGTCACCGATCAAAGAGAGCAGAGCGGAGAACGGACGTTCTCCGTTCTGCTCCCCGCTCTCCAACGTGAAATGATTGCCGTGATCCTGAGTCCGCCAGAAGAGCGGCGGATCCCGAAAAACCATGGGGGGGGGACAAGATGGCTGTTCAATTTATACAAATGATCTGATATCACTTGTAATAAATGAGCGGCGGCTCCCCCACTCTACATTTAGCTCTGCTAAAATGTAGAAGAAGAAAAAACTACCCACCCGGAACTGCATTTCCCAGGCAACACGAATTCCGCACCCATGGTCATACATGGTGTTTTGAAAACTAATCTGTTTTCAAAAACATTGAGAGAGAGACAATAAGGCTAAGAGTTAATTATAAAAACTCAGTCATGCAGATGAAATTGAAAAAATAAATAAACCCAAAACAGGATTTTGCTTTTCACATAAAGATTAGAGTGAAGATTCTCAAATCAGGCTCAATAGAACACTGTGGCCGCCATACTCAAACAGTCATCTTTGATAATTCATGTGCTAACATGGTTGTATTACTGGAGTGTATATGTTGCAGTCTAGCGTGCCAACTCATTATCTGTGCATAAGGAAACATCCTCTGTGTTTGCGAGATCCATTGGGCTCCAGAGCGCACAGCTGTAAGCTTTTGGTCCAACCATAATGTTTTACTGTTACCCCGTTTCAAAAGCCCTACCAAAAACATTATTTCCACTGTGGTCTTTATAAAACACTACGTACGACACATAACTAAAGGCGAGTGAATAACCCAGCCGAAGCGAAGTGAGCCGAACGATGTTCGACTATTCACTTCTGGCTTCTATGGCTGATTTCAGCCGTACATCGGCTAAAATCAGCCATACTTCGGCTAAGCCAAAGTGCAGAAGGACTTCGCCTCAGCCGTCCTAATATCTGGATAGGCTGAGCCAAAGCTCCGGAACTCACTCGCTGCTGTTCGCTTCTATGAAAATCATAGTGGCCGAGCGGCAGTGAGTGAATAGCCGAATGCCAAGCGACAAAAAAAAACAACAAGTGGGCGGAGCTAGCAGTGATAGCTAGCTCCGCCCAACAGCTTCCTATTGGCCAGCACCTGCCAGAGTCTTCTAGTAGGTCCCGGCCAATGAACAACAACTGGGCGGAGCCGGCCGTGTTTAATGACAGATCAGTGTCCCCAGGTCATTTGGGACGCTGATCTGTCATTACAACTGGGTGGATCGAGCCGTGAGATCACAGCTGGCTCCGCCCAGCTGTCATTTGCGCGGAGATTGGCCGGCTTCGGCAGGCCGTTCTCCACACTTTGGGTGTCACTACGGCTCAGCTGAGCCGATGCATATACGTTCGGCTCGGCTGCTGTATGGGCTATGGTGAATAGCCCGTACAGCAGCCCTTAGGTTCAACTGAACCGAAGGGCAGAGGCGACCGAAGAGAGCTGGATCCTTCGGCTCTTTAGTGAAGAACCCCCCCTCAGACATAAAGTGACACTAAACTCAGGAATGCAATCTTAAAAATGCATTCAAGGTAAGTTAATTATCCCTGATATCTTATGTTATATCTTATGTAATGCATCATACATTTTGCATCATACATTTCAGTACTATTTGTCATAAGGACCTATCGCTTTAGGGATTCAATGTTATGTGATCTAAAGTTATGTTGTTGGTATTTTGTATCTTTACCCAATAAAAATGTTTTGGAATTAAAAAAAAAAAATGCAGTCAAGTATAGTACTACTATAATATAACTATTAACAAAATGCATGTCCTTCCTTCGGGAGGATGGCTACTTTTGCTCCCTATGATCCTTGTGCGTATTGTAAAGTAGCCACTGCTCTTGTGATGGACATTTAATCTTGTCCCACATTTAAATTACTAATTTGTATTGAGATTATAATCTATCACAGGAGTGAGCTTGGAATGGTGGCTACTTTACAGCACACAGGGACCATGGGGAACAAAAGTAGCCACCCTCTAGAAGGAAGGACAGCGTCATTACAAAATCAGAGATGATTTGAGGATCTACAGCCGAGTGATACACAAACAAGCTAAATTTTTTGTTAATAGTTAAGGTACTTAAACTCAGGAATTAAATCTTAAAAATGCATATATGGTCACTTTAAATAAAACACACCAGTCAGAATTAATAATTCTAGGAATGGGCACACTTTCCTAGTTTGTTTTAGAGCACATTGCATTGCATTGCATTAAGCAGCTCATATATTTGATTGGGCTGTGTAACACCACCAAAAAAGGCATTGTACATTAGTGTATTGCGGCGTATTGCTGTCGGTTGGTACATTCTGAATGGCACCCCACTGCACCTTGCTAATGTGAGTAACGTTACAGCAGCGTGAAGCTGTAAACAGGCCCTTAATATTATTATGACTCCTTTAGCAGTATGCAAATCAAAATGAAAGGATCAGTTGTCCATTTTATAATAAAATTTATTACTTTTAAAATGTAATAAAATGGGAAACTCTGCATGGCAGAAATACATTTCCTAAAAAGGAGTGACCCTTTTTAGCTTGTGCAAATAATCTGGTTTTGTAAACATTAAAAACTGAGTGTTCAAGTTTTATCCCAAAATACAGATAAATTGCTACAAAAATAAATTTGACAACTGTTAAATAAGATAAAAAAATAATCCCAGAAAAATGAGTATACAACACTTTTGTCCCTGTTTTTTCATGTTTGTTGTTAATGCCCTGTATTATATCTGAAATGGGAAAGACTTCAAATAGTCTTTTAACACTCTGTTGACTGGGATTCTGTCCAAGTTCGGTCTCCCAAATGTTGCCAATATGCTTTTTCGACAGAGTTCTTGCAGAGGCCTTAATCTGACCTTCCTTAAAGGAAAGGAAAGCATATTTTTAGGAAAAAGTAAATAATGTTCCACTAGCTGAAAAAGGCAGTTGAAAGATTCTTTGCTGCCATCTAGACTGAATCTCCCAGCCTGAAAGTGGATCCTGATGCTGATGGGTCCTGAAACTGTTTTAACACTGATGGCAAAAAAGCAGTTTTTCTGTCTACTGTCCCTGATAAGGAAAGTGCCCACAGGCTCCTGCCTTAGTTTTTCGTGTGCCACATTCACCATCATCGGTCCCCAGTAAAACCCACAACTATCCAGCATACTGCTGGTCTTGGTAATAATAATGAAATCCGACTGAGAGCGGAAGGTTCTAAAATGTGTATCACAAAGCTGTGCTACAGGAAGAGGATGTCCTGGGCTGTTATGGATGGCTCTGGCAGGCAGGATTTGGGAACGATCTGTGTTTGAGGCTTCCAGGCGTTGAGATCTTCTGTCTGCAACTGCATTATCTGCTTCCACCTTGCTGTGTGCTACCATCCTATAGACTAGATCAACTTATGTGGTCTTCCATAGCGTCCCTCCTAGTGGTAGTTCTGCACTTTCTTTGCTGTTCGCCTAGAAATCCAGAGACATAGATTAGATTAAAGAATAAAATATAATGAACACAATAACAATGCAGTAGTATATAATGCACAATACCTTCTTCTCAGATCACAAATAGCTTGAAATGTGCATGTTAGATGTCCTTTAAAAATTTAAAACTGCAAAAAAATATGAAAATCCATGGCAACTGATGAATACATAAAATATAATGGATCTTAGAGCAGCGAACTGTAGCTATCTTTGTCTGTTTCTTTATGGCAACCTAAATTGCAAAGCTGCATTTCCCATCACCAACTCATCTTGCAAAACAGCTTTCTATTTTTACTCTATAAACCGTAAGTGACACATTCATGTTAAACCTGAACACTCAGCCTCTGATACACAATGCAAGTCTGTGTTACCCCTCTTTCCTGTTACTCAGTCCTTACCAACTATGACATAGTCGGTCGGCAGTAAATTGCTTTCTATCAAATAATATGTTTTAATGTCTTGTACAGACAGTGTGGTTCAATAAATCTTTGCTGATTGACTTGACCTTATCTCTGCCTGGGATTTTAGAATTCAGCTCTTTCTGGTAGAAGTAGTCTCCACTTATTGACTGCATCAGTAAATGGTTGAGAAGCAAGCAGGCATTCTCAGAAAACAATTCCCCACAGCCATTTTTACAGCTACTCTTGCTGGCAGGCATTGATTTAAAAACAAGCATTTAGGCAGATTGCCGTTTCTTTGAATGGTCAGTGCCAGCTCTAGTCTATCGGAAGCTTTATGTTTTAAAATTCTACTTTGATAATTAACCCTTACAAGAGTTAAATCTACAAAAGATTTACCCTTTATTTCTGATTTCCAGGGAATACAGCTTCAACAATAGCCCTAATTTCATAAGCAATGTATTAAAGGAGAACTATGGGGTCAAGGCTTTTCCCCATAGTTCTCCTTAACTAACACAAACTAATGTCCTCCCGTTACCTCAGCTTAGCTCAGTATACCGCGAGCTACAGCTCGCGGTATACTGAGACGCCGCAGCCGGAGCAGATCCCGACATCGATGTGGAGATCCGCCAAGCTGCTTGAGTGACAGCTGGCTCTGCCTATCTAGAGGCAGAGCCAGCTGTACCCGCCCCCTCCCCCGTCCGTTCCGCCAATCAGCGCTGGCGGATCGGAGCGGGGAATCCAGCACCTCCCCTGTCACGGCAGAGAGCCGTGACAGGATCGAGAGGTGAGCGAACGCCGGTATCTGTTCGCTCACCTCCCGATCTACTGAGTCGACCTGTGACAGTCTCATTGTCACAGGTCGGCTAGAACTATGAGGTGAGTGGAAATCACTCATCTCATAGTTCTCCTTTAATGTGTAGATTTCAGCATCCTAATGCAACCAGTTAGAAATCATCTTTCAATAAATCTTTGCTGATTGACTTGACCTTATCTCTGCCTGGGATTTTAGAATTCAGCTCTTTCTGGTAGAATTCAGCTCTTTCTGGTAGAAGTAGTCTTAAACATTACATGTTGCGATTATGTGAGTTCTGGTGCACTATGTTAAAGGTGCAGAAATGTATTTTAATTGCCATCCATTCTTAATGGTTGGGCTGGCCTAAGCAACGCAGATCAACATGCAAAATACCACTTGTTAATGTTTGTGCGGTAACGCACCAGAGTGGGTTAGTATGAAGGAAACCTAAAATGACTTTAGCTTTGCATAGATCACTGTAGCCCTGGGCCTGCTCCAGTATTTCATATGCATGTAGCAATACTTAATTAAATGCAAGGGTGGATCCTGAACATCTGTGATTTGCAAGGTCTCCTTATAAACTGGGGTCACCCTAGTACAGAGAGCTTAGGCAACTGTACAAACCAGCTCCATACTGATTAGCAATATAGGCATTCCATGACAGAAAAATTATTGCATATTTTCATAATAAACTTTACTGTAGTAAAAAGCCTCTGTCTATATCATCTGTTTTCTATTTTTTTAAATTACATTTAGGCCTTTATTCACAAGCCAAAGAACAATATATGAAATAAATGATAGCATAAACAGTAAGATTTCAACAGTTCCCTTCATACCAATGTAATGTAGCCGGTAATGTCTTCTTCAATACACATGCAGCCACACACAATAATCCTAATTTTTTCAGCATGCATTATCCTAAGTAAAGATGATTGCAGTTCAGAGGTCCCTTTTTGAGCAAATAATTATTCAGCTGTGGTTGAACTACAAGTCCCTGAATAGCAAGACAGCAGGCAAAAATTGTATTCTGGGACTTGTGGTTCCATTGTAACATTAAAACCACTAGTTTCCTAATACTCTGTCCCATCTAACTATGCTAGCCATATGCCAAATGGCATAATTGTGTGGTCAGAATGAATAACAGATTTGTTATGCATTCTGACCACACAATTATGGCATTTGGAGATTGAATTCTTTGGAGATTATCTAAGGATTATAAAATGGGTATGTGTAGCATTTCCTAACAGACTCGGGACAAAAACAGCAGACCCCCCTGAATCTTATTTTCAGTACTTTATGACTGCACTGGTAACACACTAAAAATGCAGTGTAAAATATCATTGGCACTACACTCAGTATTCCAGTCTCTGCTTTGCATCTAAAACCAATTTACTAAGTCAAGAATAAAGCAAAACAGCAATAGTACACATGCAGAATCCTAAATTTCCATGTAATGTCCGCAGTGCATTGGTAAAGCCATTCATTGTTCTCTGCTCACACCTACTTAGCTGCAGAATCATTCCATGATGGCTCATTTCACTTCCAGCTAATTTCTTCAGAAGGAAAACAATGTCCCATTGTAAAACTTCTCTTGAAGCTATAAACAGTAGAGGTCAAGCTACACTGACACAGCTTCTCATTGGCTGTAAGAAATAGAGATTTGTTAGGCTTTCTGAATTCAATAGAATTTAAAGGTTCTGTATTGAATCTATGTATCTTTGTGACTGGGCCCGGGACAAATATCAGTGAGAAAAGTGAAGCATTTGCAACACTCATTTTTCATCCTCCTGGCTTCTCTACATAAGATATTCCACTATGCTCGTTAGAAAAGAAATCAGTGTATTCCACAGGTACGGTCACACAAATAACAGTCCTAGGGAGGCCAATGGTAATATAAAACATAATCTCCTACAGCGAGGAATCCAGAAGTCACAGAAGAGAGGCGGAAAGCTATGCAGCAAACAAGCTCCGTGCGGGGCTGACATCGCCTCTGAGCTCTTGTGAGTGACACGTTCTTTTTTTGTATCAGCAGCGCCCCCTCCCTCCTCCCCTGTTCTCTGAAATCACGTGACAGACGCCCAGCTGAGGTAGCTGCTACTTTCACTTTCTATTCAGGTAGTTATTCTAGGAAAAAGAGAAAGAGAACTTAGTGGGTAAAAGAAAACCACTTTTCAGGAAGAGCTCAAAGGGACATTGTTTCATTATTCCTTTTGGTGCTGGGTTTCTGTTTCAGGGAATAGAGAGTGGATACTGTGCCTGTTTTGCATTTTTGTTAATAGTTAAGGTACTTGAATGCATTTTTAAGATTTAAGTCCTGATTTTAATGTCACATTAAACTCAGGAGTTAAGTTTTAAAAATGCATTCAAGTACCTTAATTATTAACAGAAATGTACATTATTTGTGTATCATGTGGCTGTAGATCCTCAAATCAATTCTGAATTTGTGCTGAGGCTGTCCTTCTTTATGGAGGGTGGCTACTTTTGTTCCCCATGGTCCCTGTGTCTGCTGTAAAGTAGCCACCACTCGAAGCTACAATCTCACGTTCAGTTTACTCATTTATATTGAGATTGTAGAGTGAGTTGGAGAGGTGGCTACTTTATTACCACCTCCCATCCGCCGAATGTAGCAAAACGGCTGGACGGTAGCCTTGTAGGAGCGGGTGGGTGTCTTAAAATGTCCTTTGTGCCCGCAGCCGTTCACGTGCTCCACCTGGACCGTACGAGCAGGAAACTGTCAAAATTTGGAACAGCCAGCGATGGCTGTTTATTATTATTATTATACAGGATTTATATAGTGCCAACAGTTTGCGCAGCGTTTTACAATATAAGGAAGACATTACAATCACAATACAATTCAAGACAAGATGGTAAGGAGGGCCCTTGTATGTGGTACCTTACTGTGCGCCTCCCTTGACTCTCCTTCGCTGCAGTTGCCATGATCCCGTGCTCTGTGCCTGATCCAGGACCAGCATTGTGAGCTGTGTAGGGAGACCGGAGGGAGATCAGTACACGATCTCCCTCCGATCTCCGCCCCGTTTCATGAATGCAGGAAGTGTCGTTTACTACATCACTTCTGCATTCAGCTGTCCCTCTCCGGCTACAGAAGCCGGAGAGAGGCTGGTGATGCAGATCTATGCTTCATCAGCTTCTCTGGGGGTCCCTAGGTGACATTAGGGGTCTTTGAAATCTCCATAAAGAGGACCTGTCACTGTAATTTGATATCACATGGAGGTCTTCTTAGCCTGTGATAACAAAGTTCAGTGTAAAAGAAAAAAAAAAAAAAAAAAAAAGTCAAACATAGAAAAAAAAACACAAATTGTTTTTAAAGTCGCCCACCCCCACATACACATGCAAACATGCGCCAGGTACGCCTACGTTTGAAAACAATGTTTGCGCCTATTATGCCGCACATGTTACATATCATCGAGAACGCCAGAGTGTGAGCAATAATTTTAGGGCCATCAATCACTGTTAACACTAAATTGATGAGTGGTAAAAGCTTTTAAAGCGTCACCAATGGCCAATTTTGGGTGTTGTTGTTTTTTGCGGGCGTGCACAATTTTAAGCTTGACATGTTTGGTGTTTATTTACCCGATGTGGCCCCATCTTTTATATTTTACAAAAAAATTGGGTAAAAATAAGGGAAAACTTTTTTTTTTAAATTTTCGGTCGTTTTTTCATTATATAGTAAAAAATTAAAAACCCCAGTGGTAATTAAATACCACTAAAAGAAAGCTCTATCTGTCCCCCAAAAAAAGGTATAAAATGAATTTCAGTACAGCATTGCATGATGGAATAACTGTCAGTCAATACTGTAGCGATGAATACTCGCCAGGCCATGAAGGGGGTATAAACACCCCAGGTCGTTTTTTCATTATATAGTAAAAAATTAAAAACCCCAGTGGTAATTAAATACCACTAAAAGAAAGCTCTATCTGTCCCCCAAAAAAAGGTATAAAATGAATTTCAGTACAGCATTGCATGATGGAATAACTGTCAGTCAATACTGTAGCGATGAATACTCGCCAGGCCATGAAGGGGGTATAAACACCCCAGGTCGTTTTTTCATTATATAGTAAAAAATTAAAAACCCCAGTGGTAATTAAATACCACTAAAAGAAAGCTCTATCTGTCCCCCAAAAAAAGGTATAAAATGAATTTCAGTACAGCATTGCATGATGGAATAACTGTCAGTCAATACTGTAGCGATGAATACTCGCCAGGCCATGAAGGGGGTATAAACACCCCAGGTCGTTTTTTCATTATATAGTAAAAAATTAAAAACCCCAGTGGTAATTAAATACCACTAAAAGAAAGCTCTATCTGTCCCCCAAAAAAAGGTATAAAATGAATTTCAGTACAGCATTGCATGATGGAATAACTGTCAGTCAATACTGTAGCGATGAATACTCGCCAGGCCATGAAGGGGGTATAAACACCCCAGGTCGTTTTTTCATTATATAGTAAAAAATTAAAAACCCCAGTGGTAATTAAATACCACTAAAAGAAAGCTCTATCTGTCCCCCAAAAAAAGGTATAAAATGAATTTCAGTACAGCATTGCATGATGGAATAACTGTCAGTCAATACTGTAGCGATGAATACTCGCCAGGCCATGAAGGGGGTATAAACACCCCAGGTCGTTTTTTCATTATATAGTAAAAAATTAAAAACCCCAGTGGTAATTAAATACCACTAAAAGAAAGCTCTATCTGTCCCCCAAAAAAAGGTATAAAATGAATTTCAGTACAGCATTGCATGATGGAATAACTGTCAGTCAATACTGTAGCGATGAATACTCGCCAGGCCATGAAGGGGGTATAAACACCCCGGGCTTCAAGTGGTTGAGATTTTAACTCCTGAGTTTAATGTCACTTTAATCTAAAATAGTTTTTTAGTACAGGAAACACCTTTGATAGTTAAATATTAAATTTTTTGAGAGATCTATATATCAGGTCAAAAGGAGGGACAGCTGAGGAAGAAAGAGGGACAGAAGGATTTGGTCCTAAAAAAGAGGGACACTCCCTCTAAGGGCCGGTTCACACCACAAAGTCTGCGTTCCAGAGCGCTTGGCCTCTGGAACGCAAGTCGGCCGGCACCCTGCGTTCAGGGGCAGGAGGGGGCATGGCGGTGCATTGAAGTCAATGGCCATGCCCCCCGCCCACAGTGCGATTGCCCGTACCCGGAACGCAGGCACATTAGTCCGATCCAGTGCGATCTGCAAAAATAGTGCTTGTAGTACTATCTGCAAAAATAGTGCTTGCACTATTTTTGCAGATCGCACAGGACCGAAACGCGGGCACTAATGTACCTGCTTTCCGGGTGCGGGTGATCGTACTGCGGGCTGGGGCGTGGCTGTGTTGCCATTGATGTCAATGCACCGCCACGCCCCCTCCCATCCCCGGATACAGGGAGCGGGCCGGCATACATTCCAGAGGCCGAACGCTCTGGAACGCAGACTTTGTGGTGTGACCCGGCCCTTAGAGGGACTGTCCCTCTTTTTTAGGACCAAAACCCTTCTGTCCCTCTTTTATTTTTAGGGGACACATAGAGCTTTATATCCTCCCATGAGCCTTAAGAGAACTATGGGGGAAAAAACTTACCCCATAGTTCTCTTTTAAATATCGTGCCTGGAGGGTCCCCTTAAACTGCCTGTAAAGTGGTGCATCTGTACGATATATAGAGCCTGCTGCAGCAAAAAGTGACATTTCTAAGAAAAATGTCGGGATCCGTCCCGGCTGTGGCGGTCTCGGTATACCGCGAGCTGCAGCTAGTTTATCTCCTCCCGTGACCCTTAGGAGAACTATGGGGAAAAACAATGTTCTCCTTTAAATAATTTTTGAACTCTTTTTTTTAAATTGTATTTGTTTACATTTTTTTTCTATTCTGCTCGCTGCCTCAGAGGTAGCAAGTAGAATAGTCGAGCCGAATGCCTCTCGGTGGCATTCAGCTATTCTGCTTGCTGCCTTTCAGCCCCTATGAGAATATGGTCAAACCACACCGACAGAACTGCCGGAGCTACGGCTCAGCCGATCCAGATGTTGGATCGGCTGATTCGAACCGTTTCTGCACCTCGGCTCAGCCGAACATGTTTGGCTGACCGAATGCAGCTGAAGTATGGCTGATTTTAGCCGATGTACGGCTGAAATCAGCTGGACTGAACCGAAGTGAATAGCCGAACAGAGTTTGCCTCACCTCACTTCGGCTCGATTTCAGCTAGCTTCAGCTTTGTAAATAACCCCCTAAGTGTCCCCCTAAACAGGTCACTTTATCTCCTTGATTCTGTTCTAATGAATATATATTTTAAATAAACAGCCTCATTTACAGGGCTTGAAAGTTTTTATGGTGTCTCACCAGTCAGTCAAAAATTTCACCAGTCAGCATGACCGGACTATAGTCTTGCAATTTATGTTAAAATTTTTACGGACACATAGAGCTTTCTTTTGGAGGTATATAATCACCACTGGGGTTTTTTTATTTTTGATTATATAATGAAAAAATTACCGTAAAAAAAAAAGTTTCCCTACGTTATGCTATAAAACATCTATTCTTACCCATTTTTTTGGTAAAATATAAAAGTCGGGGTCACGTCGGGTAAATAGACACCAAACATGTCAAACCTTAAAATTGCGGCCGCAAAATCGCAAAAAAAAATCACACTGAAAATTGGCCATAGCTTAAAACGCTTTTATTGCTCATCAGTTTAGTGTTATCAGTAATTAATGGCGCTAAAATTATTGCTCACACTCCGACGTTCGCGGTGATATGTAACGTGTGCATGTATGTAATAGGCGGAATCGTCATTTTCGCACATAGGCGCACCCAACACATATTTGCCTGTGTATGTGGGGGGAGGGGGACTTAAAAAAAACATTTGTGTTTTTAAAAAAAAATGTTATGCTTCTTTATTTTTTTATGATTATTTAATTTTTTTATTACTTTTTTTATTTTTACACAACTTTATTGCTATCACATGTGATAGCCAATTTACACAAAAGGTCCTCTTTATGGAGACATCAGTGCCCCTGATGTCACCTAGGGACCCCTAGAGAAGCTGATGAAGCAGAGATCTACTTCATCAGCTTCTGTAGCTGGAGAGTGACACTGGATGCAGAAAGTGATGTAGTATACAGGTGAAACTCGAATAATTAGAATATTGTGCAAAAGTAATTGCAGTAAGTGCTGCAAAAGGGGCCCAAACCAAGTACTGAGTACATATGCATGCTTGTACTTTTCAGAGGTCCGATATTGTTCTATGTACAATCCTTGTTTTATTGATTGCATGTAATGATCTACTTTTTTGAGGTTGTGGATTTGGGGTTCTTGGGGTTTTCATGAGCTGTAAGCCATAATCATCACAATTATGACAAATCACGGCTTGAATTACTTTGCTTTGCATGTAATGAGTCTATCTCATATATTAGTTACACCTTTTAAGTTGCATTAGTGAAATAAATGAACTTTGCACGATATTATAATTATTCGAGTTTCACCTGTACATCACTTCCTGCATTCGGGGACTGAGAGGAGATAAAGGGAGATCGTGTACCGATCTCCCTTTGATCTCCTGGCACAGAGCAGCCGTGCTGGTCCCGGGCCCCATCGGGCACTGCGGATCTCGGGACCGGCAACGGCAGTGACAGCTGCTCCTATACAAACGATTGGGCATCTCTAGAGATGCCCGATCGCTTGAATGTAAAGCTCCCAGCCGGCCGTGTAATTACAATGGCTGGCCGGGAAGCTACTCCTCAGGCTCCGCCGTCCTCTTGTCACAGACGAGAGGAAGAGTGGATTTTTCAAGCACTGCCCATTTACCATTAAAGTCGGTTATAGTTCCTGAAACCAGCTTAAAGAGGACCTCTGAGACAGAGGTTTTTTGTGTTCATTTCGCAAAAACTGTACCACATTACAAAGTTTTAAAATCATCTGTGCAGATAAAATGTGGTATTCTGGTTTGATGTGGCTTGCCTTAATTTCCATGTATTCACAAGGATTTATTTGTGTTGTCCCTTTACCAGAGCAAAATGTCACTTTGTTGGCATGTTGACCTTTTGGACAAAAGTCATTTAGATTACATTATTTTGATCGTAGAGTGGAAATTTACAGAGTGAAAAATGAAACTACTTTCAAAATAAATAAAATATTAGTGGGAAGACTAATGCAGTCGTTTGTGAACGGCCGGACGGGAGTCTGCTAGGAGCGGGAGGGCGTCTTAAGACGTCCTGCCCCTCTCGTGTGCGGCACTCAGCCCACACACGAGAGGGGAAACTGTGAGCATGTAAACAGCCAGCGATGGCTGTTTACATACAAGCGATCAGGCGTCTCTAGAGACGCCCGATTGCTTGCACGATCTGCGGGTGTGTGCGCCCCCCCCCCACCTGTGTCCCGTCGCCGCTGCCGGTCCCGTGATCCGATGTCCGCTGTGGCCGGTGCGGCTGGGACCGGCACGGCGACGCTCTAACAGCAGATCAAAGGGAGATCATTACTTGATCATCCCTTTGATCTCTCTTCCTGTCCCCGAATGCAGGAAGTGATGTATATTACATCACTTCCTGCATTCAGTGTCACTCTCCGGTGCAGAACACCGGAGAGAAGCTGATGAAGCAGATCTCTGCTTCATCAGCTTCTCTGGGGGTCCCTAGGTGACATCAGAGGTCTTGGAGACCCCTGATGTCTCCATAAAGAGGACCTGTTTGGTGAACTGGCTATTACATAGGGGATTTCTTAGTCCCCTATGTTATAGCAGTAAAGTTAAGTCTAAAAAAAAAAGTAAAAAAAAATAATTACAGCATTAAAAAAAAATAAAAAAGCTAAAAAAATATTCACAAATAATAATTTAAAAAAATAACACAAAAAATGTTTTAAAGTCCCCCGCTCCCCCACATACACACGCAAACATGCGTCGGGTGCGCCTATGTACGAAAACGACGATTGCGCCCATTATGCAGCACCTGTTACCTATCGCCGCGAACGTTGGAGTGAGAGCAATAATCCTAGGGCCATCAATCACTGATAACACTAAACTGATGAGCGGTAAAAACATTTAAAGCGTCGCCTATTGCCAATTTTGGATGCGGTCGTTTTCTGAGATTTCGCGGGCGCGCGCAATTTTAAAGGCTGATATGTTTAGTGTCTATTTACCCGACGTAACCCCGTCTTTTATATTATACCAAAAAATTGGGGTGAAAATAAATGTTTCATAACACTTTATAGGGAAACATGTTTTTTTTTCAAAATTTAGGGTACTTTTTTTGTTATATAGTAAAAAATAAAAACCCCAGTGGTGATTAAATACCACCAAAAGAAAGCTCTATGTGTCCCCAAAAAATGGTATGAAATTCGTATCAGTACAGCGTCAGTCAAAGTACCGCAGCGCTGAATACTGAAAAATAGCCTGGCCAGGAAGGGGGTGAAACACAATGGTCTTCAAGTGGTTAAAGCAGCATTTCAGACAAGTAGAAAAACAGTCTTTAATCCAGATTTGAACACATTAAACATTATTAAAAGTCATCAGGTCTCTATAATTTTGCACAGAGCTGCCAGGCCAGATTTGTTCATAGACACTGGTTCCCTGTTTTTGATCAATACATTTTCGGGGAATTTTTTTTAAAAAAATCCTACCATTCTATCTAGGACTATCGTTAATTTTTGGCTATAGCTGCTGCTTCTAGGAGGTTTGATCACAGAAAACAAAAAAGGGCATAGCTCCATCTAGTGGCTATACCCCTGAACAAGCACGTAAGCCTGGATTAGTACAGTGGCTTGTGAAGGTAGGACCTCCCTCTCCAGCTCTTCTTGATCTAGATTTAGCTTATGAAGATCCTTCTATTAAACAGCGGGTGGCAGTGTCATGATATATACTTTAGCTGCCACCAGTTTGCAGTGTCTTGCAGGAACACCTAATTTGGTATTTCACTACCCTGTGTCTCCTATGTAATTTTTAATTACAGCAGCAGCCATACTAGATTCAGCGTTCCTACATGTTTTTTTGACCTTGACACTTTCATAGTGTCCTGTAAGATCCCCAGGTCTTGATTCACAGTGGTTCTATTGGTTCCAGTGCCAGACTGGACCTCTGATCAGAGAATGGCACTGAAGACTCGGCGGAGTGGGGAATAAGGCTGAGTGGTGTTGTGTCCCCATGGATGTCACGTTGTACACTTTTGCTCTTTAAGTTACACTGGCTCTACTGATTTGCTTTCCCACTAATATTTTAGTGTTAGCATCATTCCATACTTCAGGCCCCCTTTTCTGTCCTGTTCCTGTTGGACCTTCATTTGAGTGCATAAGTTACAGGAAGTGGGAAAAGCTGGTTCCAGTGCATTGCACAGCAATTCTGGACTACCACATGCAAACTCTCTCATCTGTTTTGGACTCCACTCTGCCTGTGATAGTCAGCCTCTCTGCAAAGGGGATACACCAATGCTCTTTTCTCCAGTGACACTGTAGCTGCCACAATTTTAGTTACATCAAAAATTACTGCAAGGCCTTCTGCAGAGTATTCTTCTGCTGTGGGGAAGATTGGAGAGCATAAACCAAGGAGGACGGTAATAGGGTTGCCACCTTTTCTTCAGGCCAAACCCGAACACTGTAGCGCCTCGCGGCAATTTTTTTGTAAAGTATACACTATGCACCTGCTTTCCCGTGAAGACGGCATTCAAGTGAAAGAACACCGGCTTCAGAGGGAACCTAGCTTTCTGACCAATCAAGAAGAGGGGAGGCGAGTCATGATTTCAATCCGCTTCGTGATATCTAGGAAGCCAGCTTCACTTTTTTCTAGGTAGCATGGCTTCCTGACCGAACAGGAGGCCAGGACGCGAGTTGTGACGTACTGCCCGGCTTCATGATTAATTAGAATTTGGAAAGGAAGTTGGCTGTATGCTCCCTTGGCGCTGCCGGTCAGAGGGACATCTCCCTCCGACCGGAAGTTCCAATATCGGGGAAGGTATCGGAGCATTTGGACGAGTACAAGTACTCGCCCAAATACTCTGTATCGGCAGCGATATTAGTATCGGTACATGTATAGTGCAAATCCATTTTATTGATAGTTGTAATTGAAACGACAAGCGCATTTCTGGGCCTGATGAAGGGGAGCTTGCCCCAAAAGCACTTGTCGATTGGACGACAACTATCAATAAAATGGATTTTGCACTGACATGAAATCTGGATGTCTGTATTGGACGCCATGTATTATTGCACATAAAAGATGCCCCCACAAAACATATTGGTCGCAGAGGTCCAACTCCCAGTCCAGACGAAAAGAAGAAACTGCTCCACGCGCAGGCTGCCGATTGATTTCTCCCACGCTCCCTCTCTCTCTCTGATGTCACTTCCTCTCACTAGCAGAGAGAAGGAGGGAGGGAGTGTCTGAAGACAGCGCCGCCATGCGCTAGCATCACTCAAAGCTGATCGCCCGCAGTGACACTGACAGCTGATCGTCCGCTGCTGACACCTTATCGCCCGCCGCCGACACCTCATCGCCGGCCGCCGCTGACTGACACCTCATCGCCGGCCGTTCACCGCCAGCTGTCAGGTGAGCAAGTCTGCAGTTTGAATCCCGTGCCCGGGTCTGCGAAAGGCTTGTACCCGGGCACAGGATTACAAACCCGGACTGTCCGGGTCATTCCCGTACGGGTGGCAACCCTAGACGGTAAGGTAAATGCTCCAGCTCATAACTCAGGGAGACTATGGAGCATACCCACAGATCCTGGACATTTGAACTCCAGACGTTCACAAGGGCATGCAGATGTCCTCCCGCTTGAGATCCCTTCATTGTGAGCAGGACTTTTATGGCAGATTTAGAAGGCTTTAGGGTCCATGGCTTGGACTTAAACAGGAAGTCCTGGAGGGACGAAAGGAACCATTTCTGACCAAAGCCTATTTACCATAGGAACCTTAGGTTTCAGTTTGCTGGGTATGAGTGCTCTTGCCCCATTAACCTTCTTAATAAAGGTATCCCCCTTACTTCTCTGGCTTGCTGGCTATATTATACTTTCTACTTTGTTTCCCTGTCCCTTTGGGTTTGAAGTCAGCCATTGTGAGAGGCCTCAACTGGTACTCACAATACCGGCACCAAAGAGTTGAAAGGAGTCCACCTCACTGGTCTCTATTGTTACTGCAACGCAGACAATATTACAGCTGCGGATGGTGTCAGATGTCAAGGTCAGTGTGCTTCCTCAGATGGTGAGGTCATGTGAGAAAAAGATGGACACCGCTCGACCTGATTCCATTGCTGCTGTAGGGGGAGTACCAAGATGGCCACTGTATCAGCCTACATGCATTAACAGGGCAGCCTGGTCAAGATGGCCACTGGTGGTATGTATAGCATGCTTTGTGTATAGCATGCTTATGTAGAGCATGCTTTGGTGGCAGCACCCCCTGGCCTGTGTCATAGCTGTCTGCAGCAGTGCCCCCGTGCACTGCCAGGACCACCGGGCCATGCCAGTGAGAAAAGCCAAATTGTAGGTGCCAACGGTGAGTGCCTAATGAAGAAACTAAGGCCGAAACAACTAATCGATAATTCTCATTATCGAATATAATTGATTTTAACGAGTCTCTTCATCGATTAGTCGATTTTCGATTAGTTGAATCCCCCGCTGCCACTCTGCTCCTCCGTTCTCTTCCCTGCAGCTGCTGGCTGGAGTGGTCTGTGTCCCTTTCAATCCCCGCCTGTATTGGCAGAGGCAGCAGGGACACAGACAACTGCAGCTGGCACCAGCGGATAGGAGAGACTGTGGTGACTCTGCATGCACTGTTTACTTCTCTGCTCCTCCCCACCGTGCCCCCTCTTCTGCCAGCAGTATAAAGCCAGCGTCATCTCTCATTATCAGCTGGAAACAAAAGCAAGCCTATTGGATATTTTAAATTGCAATAGCCGGCTGGCTATTGCCCCCGCCCACTGCCAATCAGCAGAGGAGGACCCGAAAGAGAACTTTCTCCTTCAGTTCCCTCGTCTGCTGATTGACAGAAAGCAGTGGGCAGGTGCAATAGCCTGCCTGTTATTGGCTATTGCAATTTAAAATAGCCAAAAACAGGCTGGCTATTGCTCACAGCCACTGCCTGCTGTGTTGACATTCAGCTGCCTCAGCAGGCAGCTGCCATTCCCCAGTGAAGTAATAAGGTGACACTAGGGGGCTCTAATGTCACCTCAAAAAGAACCTATCACCTCCAATGTGCGAACGTTTAAAAAAAACGTTTAATTTGGGCGGTATTTTTAATTTTATTTTATTTAAGTCCCCCAACCCATCGAACGCACACATACTAACAGAAACACAAGTCGGGTACACCTACATACGAAATGACGATTGCACTACACATGCAATAATTCTTGGGTCAATGTTTATCGCTAACGCTAAACTGATGACAGGGATTTTATATAGTCATGGCCAAAAATACTGGCACCCCTGCATTTCTGTCAGATAATGCACCACTACGCGCAGAAAATTGTTGCAATTACAAATGTTTAGGCAGTCTCATGTTTATTTCTTTTGATGTATTGGTAGGACACAAAAAAGTGGAGGGGAAAAAAAAATGAAGAGCTAATCCATTTCATTCGGATGGCGACGTATAGTGCGAGCTGATGCAGTTGTACTCTGTGCCTAGAGGTCAGCTTGAATTTATTTGGAAGTTGATCGAGGGTCTTTATCCACCATTCGAACAATCCTTCATTGCAATCTTTGATCAAATGTTCTCATTCGTCCACGGAGAATAGCTACAGTTCCATGGGCTGTAAACTTCTTGAAAATGCTGCGCACAGTGGCCACAGGAACATTAAGATCTCTGGAGATGGACTTGTAATCTTGAGATTGTTCATGCTTTTCCACAAAAACTGGGAATTATTTCTTATTTTAGAGAAGGTGCCAATAATAATCAGATTTGAGTTTTTTTCCTCCACTTTGAAGTGGTGCGTGCGTGTGTTCCTTCCGAATCCGTGTGTGTGTTTTATATATATTTATTTATTTTCCCTATTTTGGTGTGTTTTTTAAATAAAAGGTTGCTTATTTTACTATATTGGCTTACAGTTTTACAATTTACATTATTTTATATCCATGAAACTAATTAAAACGTCTAAAATACATGCGTTCCAGTGCGCTGCAATTTAAAAAAAATGTGCATAACGTTTTATTCTGAAGTAAACTTTGTGTGTAATGCTGCATTAGTGTATTTTATTTTATCCAATTAATCTGAAAAATAATCAATTATGAAAATAATCAGTTGCAGCCCTAGAAGAAACCAGTGCCCGTAGTGACATTACAGCTTGGAGATACATCTTCAGTCCTGTGTGTTACAGGTAGTCCCCCAAGCTTCTGCCATGGGCCACTGATTCAGAAGCTGCAAGGTTTCTGCCATGGCCTGGAGCAGCCACGTAAATCTTGATTGAAGAAACACTGGAAAAAAAAACATGAGTTGATTACCTGATAACTCTGTTTC
>NW_017307846.1:0-24485 GCF_000935625.1 Nanorana parkeri
GTTTGTGGCGTGTTTGTGAGGTTAGTAAATCAACCCCTTTAAGTCATTGTTTTTTAAACCAGCCAATTTGCCATCTATTCCGCTCTATACACTAATTTTTTTTACTTGGCAGAGGGAGCTTCCCCAGCCATCCTTGGGCTTTATCCGATACAGAAGTTCCCACAGAACAAATAATTCTGTTCCGCATACTTTGACTTTTAATTGTAATATTTCAGTAGCCGTGCCCTCTAAGGCCATGTCATGTTACAACATATCAACACTGTAGTAGCTTACAAATCTCTCTGTACTTACAGTTGGTTCTTTCTGATTACTTTTTGTAATTTGAAGCTGGTTGCAGAGTGACTGCTGTTGCCAGCTACAATCCAGCTTCTAATCGCTGGAGCCCCATGATTATCAATAGAGTCTGTTGACATTACAATTGATATTTCCTTATGTGATGTAACTCTAATTCTAGTCATACAAGCAGGGGGCGTAACTTAACTAGGAATCACAGGGCCCCATAGCAAAGTTTTGCATGCCCCCCTACCCAAAAAAAAAAGCACCTACCTTCAGAACACGCAGGGTCTCAGGTGGGCTGGTCAGGGTCCCTTTCCCTGCACACTGCACTCCTCTTACCTGTCAGCCCCGAGCCACATGCTGCTTGCCCCCGGCCTCCTCCATCTTCAGGCACCGGCCTCCTCCTCCAACTCAGCTGCCACACTGGACCAGCACTGCTTGGCCCCGGCCTCCACCACCACCGATGGGCTTTGGCCTCCTACACCTCTGCTGCTGGGCCCTGTGCATCTGACTGGGCCCCCCTCTGCCCTGGGCTCCAGTCTCTATGGAGATAGTTACACCACTGCTCCTCACCATCCATACCATTTTGACCATCCTGACTATTAGCGCCATCTTGACAATCATTACCATCCTCACCTCCTCATCATCCTGGCCATCCTCATCTCCTCACCATCCTGACCATCCTCATCTCCTCACCATCCTGACCATCCTCATCTCCTCACCATCTTGACCATTCTCACCATCCTTCCTCACCTCCTCACCACCCTAGCCATGCTCATCTTCTCACCATGCTGACCATCATCACGATCCTGACCATTCTCACCGTCCTCACCATCCTGATCTCCTCACTATCCTGACCATTCTTACCATCCTCACCTCCCCACCATCCTGACCATTCTCACCTCTTCACCATCATGACCATTCTCACCATCCTCACCTCCCCACCATCCTGACCATTCTCACCTCTTCACCATCATGGCCATTCTCACCATCCTCACCTCATCACCATCATTGCCATCCTCATCTCCTCACTATCCTGACCATTCTCACCATCCTCACCTCCCCACCATCCTGACCATTCTCACCTCTTCACCATCCTGACCATCATCTCCATTCTGACTATCCTGACCATCCTCGGCTTCCTGACCATTCTCACCATCCTAAAACAAAAACACAGCGCTCCCCGACATGTGCAGGATAATTTTTTATTTCAAAGTATAATGAATAAAAACATCCTCACAAAGATTGCAGTACAACATTTAGCCATAATCACAGGAGTTCAACCATGAGGCGACATGCCAGCTGGCTGATCTGCATCTTCTGTGTCAAACACTTCTTATGAGATATTTCCTATATCAGATCGAAGGAGTAATAGGCTTGTTGTACTGCAATCCTTGTATGTTTTTATCCATTATCCATAAAAAAAAAAATGATCCTGCACATGGCGGGGCACTCTGTGTTTTTGTTTTAGAAATCAAGTCAAGGTCCCCTAGTCCTTAAAGAAGCAGCACGGTGTGCGAGGATAGTTTTTTATGGTATACCTATTTGGGAGAAAGTCAGTTCATCATCGGTCACAAGTGTGGGGCATATAAGATTGTTTGGAATTCTCACTATCCTGACTATCCTCACATGATCACCCTCAGCTTCCTGATCATTCTCCCCATCCTGACTCTCATCTCCATCCTGACCCTCATCTCCAACTGTAGCACGCAGGGCGGAGAGGGCAGCAGCTGGGAGTGGCAATGAGGGGTGCATGTTTTCTGCCAGCTGCAGCCCTCCTAGCTGTGCGGGGACTCAAACACAGGGAACATTTTTGGGAACGCTGGAGCCTTTTAGAGCCTAATACTGCATATCATTAAATAAAAAACATTAAAGCAGCCTTCTCGCCTCCGATCCCCGGCATGCTCCACCTCGCTGCTGATCCCCGGTATCCTCTTCTGGGCCCCGGTCTTCTCCTCTGGGCCCCGGCTTCCTCCTCCACGGCCGAGGGCCCCAGTCTCCTCCGCAGCAGCCGGGTCTCGTCCTCCACCTATACTGCTGAGCCCCTCGCCCCCATGACCGGGCCCTCCCTGTGCGTGAGTCTCTATGGTGGTAGTTACGTCACTGCATACAAGTATTAATCTGATCATTTTAGAAAACAACTGTCTTGATATTTTGAAATGAAAAAGGAATCTGCAGGCTCTGAAAGTGTCTCCGATTTAAGTTATTGGCAGGTTCCTTTATTCATTATAGCTACAGGCTTGCTTAAAAATCAGTTTTGGCAGAATTGGCCTTTCGATGCACTTGCTAGACAAATTTCTTTTTTCTTTCATGTGGTGATCTGGTTTCCCACCAGAGTGGAAAAAGAATGTTTACTGTCAGATATAACAGTATCTGAACATCACAGGTGCTACGTTGGTTGACATTTCATGCTGCATGTAATCTTGTTCTCTATCTCCTAGCATGATATTGTCCTCCCATCAGGCTTTTAAAGCCTAGAAAACCACCCTGTTGTCTCCAGTGAAAAGGAAATTGAGACGACCTCTGACATGTATTGTAGAAATGCCTCTGTCATCAGGTAAGGATCCGGTGTTTCCTAAAGTCGAGCTTTGAGAGAAATAAATGTGAATTTTGCTACCTGCCAAATTATTTGTAATTCTGTTCAGCTATGCTTCAACCACCTCACTGCACTGCCAAGAGAGTGATATCGCTTTCTCTGTTAAAATCAAGGAATACAATGGAGTCCCATCCTGCTGATCAGTGAAGGAGCAGCACAAAATAATGCAGAGGACATTTTCCTGCTGCAAGTGTGTTTCCTGTTTTAGATTGTGTGTAGAAGTGTGTCTTATGAAGGATTTCACCTCTATTCCTGTTCAGGTGACAACTACAAATTTTGGATTTTCACCTTCAATACCTGTGATAATGGTCAGCAGGACAGACATAAAGAGTACATCTCCTTAAAGCTGGCCATACACCTATAGATTATCTGCAGATTTTCTATGGTCAGATGGAAAAAGTGCAACAGATTCCTCCATCTACGCTAAACTGTGTGGATAGAGGAATCTCCCGCTGGGCCAAGCTTCAGTATCTTGCTAGTCAGCCCAGCTGGCTGTCAAAATACACGAACAATCTGATTGGATGCAGGCTAGTCAGCCAGAGGGGCCGACTAGCAAGATACTGAATCTTGGCCCAGTGGGAGATTCCGCCATCCACACAGTTTAGCGGTGATGGAGGAATCTGTTGCACTTTTTCCATCTGACCATAGAAAATCTGCAGATAATCTATAGGTGTATGGCCAGCTTTGCAAGGGCTCCAAAAAATAAAACGTTTGCACTCTAAATACATTATAGTGCAATTTGACGGGTATATACGATTAAACTCATTTTTTTCACATAGAATTTTAATATGTTATGCTGTCATTTTGGGTGTAGGTGTTCTTCTTCTTTGGATTGCTTCTTTAATTATACACTAGCTCTTCTTTAAACTGTGTAATTTGTAAATTAAACATAACAAAATGCATTCAAATTCTTAATGAATACTCATTATTCGTTTTTTCATACAATATCACACACTGATTCAGTTGCTCTTCTGCTATGTCTGCTTTCCTGCCTTGCTTGCTCAGAATATCTTTTCAGCTATAAAACCAACTTGTAAAGTACCGAACAGAAGATGGGGAGGGTTTTATGCACACATTACAGCTAAAATGACTTTCCACCGACCAATGGGAAAAATAGAAAAAGTAAAAACAACAATTAAAATTAAAAGCTTAATTTCCGTAGCTCTCAGTTGTTCAGAATGGGAATAAAACTAAATGCTTCATGAATTTTCGTGTCCCATTTTAAACAACTGAGCGCAGAGGAAATTGCACTATAAACATAAAGTCAAGTCTTTGCAAAAGACACCGGAGAATGCGTGTATTACTTCTAGATCATTATTTGGGTATCAAAAATTATACAGAGTAGCAAAATACATTCTGCCTTAAGAATGTTCTTGTACAATGACCCTTGTAGCTTTTTTTTCCTGTGGTCTCCTGAATTTAGCTATTAAAAAGAATTCTGTTCAGGATAACAACAATTGTAAAGATTTTAACTGCAAAGCCTTGTTGGTGAAACCAAAACATGTTTCAGATTGAATGAGAAAGGGTTACGCTGGCCATACACCTGGCAACAGCAGCCTTCAACCCTAAGTATTTCCTGGTTAAAAGCATTGAACGCAAATGCCTTTTTAAGCTGTTTTATGGTTTGTTCTTTTTCCATAGTGTTTTGGGTAGTTAGTCACTAAAAACTAGGAAACCAATGTAACTGATAGCCTCCAAATTGTCACTAAATGGCCTAGTGCATGGCACCATTACAACTTCTGTCAGGGCTTTTATTTATGTCTGTGTATCCATTGGACATATTTCCCTTCACTTCTTTTCCTGGGCGTCACAAGGACAAGAAGTGAGGGGAATCTCACCAATGGGTTCACATACAGCATTAAAATCCTGACAGGTTGTATTTATTTTTTGTTCTAGATACATTTGATGGTTGATATGCTATTGGGTCTGCATAACTAAAGTATGATGTGTTTCCCAATTTACTGTCATCCAGCTTATTGCCACAAATGTACCATTTCTGTCATTGCATTTCATATCTTTCTCCAATAAACGTTTATGCAAAAAAGAAAAATCCTGACAGAGGTACTAAACTATCTCCATTTTCTCCAAGAACAGAAGTAAAACATTCAGCTGAAGCCGGGTTATTTGCAGGTACATGATTGGACTATGGAAGTCAACATAGCTTCACCTAATTGATTAAGCTAAGGGATATTCCCTTGCAAAGTGAACAGCCTACTTCCTTCGGTAAATCAACTCAATAGTATTTTTGTATAAAGGTCAACACATAAAATCAAAAAGAGGGACAACTGTGGAGGAAAACAGTGCAGAGGGATTTGGTTCTAAAAGACGGAAAGTGGGATCTACACTCACCGGCCACTTTATTAGGTACACCTTGCTAGTACCGGGTTGGACCCCTTTTTACCTTCAGAACTGCCTTAATTCTTTGTGGCATAGATTCAACAAGGTGTTGGAAACATTCCTCAGAGATTTTGGTCCATATTGACGTGATAGCATCACAGGCCCAAAGTGTGCCAAGAAAATATCCCCCACACCATTACAAAACTACCAGCCTGAACCGTTGATACAAGGCAGGATGGATCCATGCTTTTATTTTGTTTACGCCAAATTCTGATCCTGCCATCTGAATGTCATAGCTGAAATTGAGACTCATCAGACCAGGCAACGTTTTACCAATCTTCTGTTGTCCAATTTTGGTGAACCTGTGCGAATTGTAACCTCCGTTTCCTGTTCTTAGCTGGCAGGAGGGGCACCCGGTGTGGTCTTCTGTTGCTGTAGCCCATCTTATTCAAGGTTCGAGGTGTGCGTTCAGATATGGTATTCTGCATACCTTGGTTGTAACAAGTGGCTATTTGAGTTACTGTTGCCTTTCTATCACATTGAACCAGTCTGGCCATTTTCTTCTGACATCAACAAGGCATTTTCCTCCACACAACTGCCGCTCACTGGATATTTTCTCTTTTTCGGACCGTTCTCTGTAAACCCGAGAGATGGTTGTGTGTGAAAATCCCAGTAGATCTGTAGTTTTTGAAATACTCAGACCAGCCCATCTGGCACCAACAACCATGCCACGTTCAAATTCACTTAAATCCCCTTTCTTCCCCATTCTGATGCTCCTTTTTAACTTCAGCAAGTCGTCTTCACCACGTCTAGGTGCCTAAATATATTGAGTTGCAGCCGTGTGATTGGCTGATTAGCAATTTGTGTTATCAAGCAATTGAACAGGTGTACCTAATAAAGTGGCCGGTGAGTGTATGTAAATAGTGCTTGGTGGTGTTCCTGACACATGCAATTGCTATGTCAAGTAAGAGTGCTTCAACAGTTAATAAGGGCATTTTTATAGTACAGGAGAATAGTAATTGGTGGGGCTTAGTCTTGAAGCCAGTACCTGGTGACAAAGTAAATACAATTTAGAGGCACTCATAAAATCTTCTGGCTAATAAGAGTAATAACAAAGATTTGGTTGTGTCTGCTGTTTGTAAGGATTTTTACTTTCAAATGTTTAAATTAGCTAACAGTTTATCTCTAAGAATGTGAGTCCCCGGAGTGTGGCTGGGTATGGAGTACATACCATTCATAGTGTTTACTCAATAGTTGAATTCGGACATTTGGACAATTGAGTTATTTAATTACCGTACACATTTTGTTTAGAAAAACTCATTACAAAAAAAGCATGCTCTTTGCATTTTCCATCAGATCCAACTCTACAGCAGTCATATAAAGTTAAATCTTATTTTAAGGCACATTTCACCCTGGCACAGAACCATTCATCAAACTTAATGCCGCAATGTTGGAATGTGATTCCAGCAAAAATAATAATGTGAGACCCTTCCAGACCAGCGACTGCTCTGTCTCCATCTATCTGTATCACTCCTTTTTTAGGTCACTCGCTTCCTATAATTTCTAGACATGAAAACATTTAAAAGAACTGTCCTTTTAAAGTAGACCTATTTTCTGAAATGCATTCACATTTAAATAAACTTTTAACCCACAATGCTGTAATGAAAAGTGACTGAAAGAGATGAAGATGTTACATTATAAAAGAAAAAGTAACTTTGGGATGCGTCCAGCACTGGAGAAAGTTACCAATGGCAAATAATTTGACCACAAGCTTTCTCTAGTCGAAATGGGAGCAATATTTGTGCCTGATGGCTCTGTTCTAGCTCTTCACAAAACAGGGGATCCTTCAGAGGGAGGGGATGCCCAGAATGAAACATCAGAGTGAAAGAAAAATAAAAAAGAGCACCAGGTAATCGTCTCAAGAGTAAAAAAAAAACAAAAAACCTTAATTGTCTTCACAAATAGCAATATACACAGCCAACACTTTTCAAGGGTCAGGAATCCCTCTTCATTAGGGCTACAAAAAATAAATTAAATTAAACATCTAAAAAATACTATGTAGAAAACAATAATAAAAAATAGAGACAGATCAATAGAAAAAGAAATTGACTGACCCCTAGGGGGTCTCACTTTTAAGGTGTTACTTAATTGTGAGAGAAAGATGGAAGGTGTACATCAAACTTAACATTGAGGATAAGCATTCATTGAAGGATATGTTATATCATGACCTGACACTGTGTAATCAAATTGTCCCTCATATAAAAGACTAAAAAAAAAAACCATAGGATAAATTAAAATATAGAGCAAGATACTAAAATTCCAGACATCAAACCTGGATGTGTAATATGGCAGTAAAAAATGATCTTTGTTGGTTGTCAGCATGTAAATAAAAAAAAAGACATATAAAAGTCACCATTAAAACTAATGAAAAAATAATATATGTTCTTATTTGCATCAAACTCATCTCTGTCTAATTTAACACTTGACAGTTTTACACCCTGTCTGTATGCAAGGCTGTCATAGTGCTCAAAGTAGACATACCATAAACAATGCACAGTGGGACACTCATGGACTCTAAACTTACAGCCCTGCAGACTATACTATTTCTGAAAGTAGGGATGGCAAGTAAACCAATTTACTTTAGCAATTTGAGTTTAAGCTGGTGGAGCTCTGATGTCAGAATGATCATAGCCACTATACTTTATGCTGAAGTAGAAATTCTTGGTGTGAAAAGTTTTTTCTCCCAGCAGTTCAGCATTTGTACAAGTGAGGCATCTAAAATCCATCTACTATTTAAATTTGTATGGCACAAGGAAGGGGAGGTACTTCCTCCTCAGGTTTCTGTAATAGGGGGTGGAGCTACCTGAGTAGTTCTCTGCCTTTATCAGAGTAGACTAGTTGAGGAGTGAGGCAGAGCTGAGAGATTTAGACAGCACATTGTTGGTTGCTCCAGTGATGGTGTAAATGGGGGCAGATAGTGTACAAGTGAAGGGGAAAAAAAGGCAGGTTGGAACTCTAAATAATAGGGATGTACCGATAACGATAATAGTATTGGTGCCGATACTAAGTATTTGGGCGAGAACGCATACTCGCCCAAATGCTTCAATACTTACTCCGATACCGGAACTTCTGGTCAAGATGGAGATTTCTTCTGGCTGGCAGTGTCGGCCAGGGGGAGATTTCTTACCCGCGGCCCAACTTCTTGATTGGCCGGGAAGCCGGCTCCATACTGTTTGGCCACCTCAATGCTGATTGGCCGGGAAGCAGGCTAAACACTCAATATGGCACAGTTTCTCTGTAACATAATCAGCCTCGGAGGTTAAATATTGTTTACTCCAAAGCAGGGGTGCCCACAATTTTCGTGTTAAGATCTACTTTTAAAATGACTAGCTACATGAGATCTACCAACGAAAAAAAACCCTACCTCGCTCTCTCTCTCCTGGCTGTCTCTCCTTGCTCTCTCTTCTGGCTGTCTCTCCTTGCTCATCCTCCTGGCTGTCTCTCCTCTCTCTCTCCTGGCTGTTATTCCTTGTTTTCTCTCCTGGCTGTCTCTCTTCCCTCTTTTGGCTGTCTCTCCTTGCTCTCTCCCCTGGCTGTCTCTCCTCTCTCTCTTTCCTGGCTGTCTCTCCTTGCTCTCTCTCCTGTCTGTCTCTCCCCGCTCTCCCTCCTGGCTCACCTTGCTGTATTTTGTAAATAGTGTAGTGCAACAAGCTGAGTAAACTAATATTCTTTGATGTAATACATAGCACTTCAACCCCCAGTATCCACCAGAAAGGTGTCGGGGAGCTTGGCTCAGCAGACTCAGGCTAATAGGTAATCATGTGTGCACAGCTAAATAAATATACCAAAGTGGGATAAAGGGGCCACCATTCAAACCCTTTGTGATCTACCAGCATCAGCTTTGAGAGCTACTAGTAGATCACGATCTACCTAATGGGAACCCCTGCTCTAAAGGATGCATGTACTAATAAAAATATGCAGGCTACCGCTGTTGACCTTGTGAAAATGTAGTACTTTCCAGTGGAAGGATCCTGAACAATCATGCAACAAGTGAAATCAGAGTAAAGGCAGGAATACAGATCTGTATAATTGTTAATTATTAACTACTAGACTTGTGCGCCGTCAAAAAATGTGTTCCGTTTCATTTTGTTCCGTTTCGTAATATCCATTATTTCGTATTTCGTAATTCGTATCCGAAACTCAATTCGGATTCGTACGAAATACGGATTTTCGTTAGTTTCGGCACATTTTCGTAACTTTACGAACATTCGTTATGATGAAGTTAAAAAGCAAAAATACCTTTGTTAATATTGGAGTCGATGTGGTAGTTGTTTTTGTATCCGAAATACGAATTCCGTTAACGGATTCCGTATTCGAAATTCGTATTTCGGACTTTAACAAAAACTACCATCAACTCCAATATAAATGTATTTTGCTTTTTAACTTCAATATAACGAATGTTTGTAACGGAACGAAAATACGTCAACGGAATTTCGTATTTCCTGCCTGTATTGTAATGCAACTCTCAGCAGCAGAAGAGAACCTCTGATTGGTCAACCAAAACGAAATACGAATTCCGTTAACGGATTCCGTATTCGAAATTCGTATTTCGGACTTTAACAAAAACTACCATCAACTCCAATATAAATGTATTTTGCTTTTTAACTTCAATATAACGAATGTTTGTAACGGAACGAAAATACGTCAACGGAATTTCGTATTTCCTGCCTGTATTGTAATGCAACTCTCAGCAGCAGAAGAGAACCTCTGATTGGTCAACCATCAACGGAATTTCGTATTTCCTGCCTGTGTATTGTAATGCAACCCTCAGCAGCAGCGGATCCGTATTTCGGATTTAAAAAAAAATCTTGTCATGTTGTTCAACCTCATTTACAGGGGTAATATTAGTTCCTGTTTCAAAGAAATTCAGATCCGAAATTCGTTAACGGAATTTCGTATTTCGGATATAATTCGGAAACTGCAATTCGGATTTCGGATGCTTACGAATCTACGAATTTCAGGAAAATTTGTACGAATTTCGATTCGTAACGAAACGAATCACACATGTCTATTAACTACTGTTGGATGTGAAACACCAAGAAAACCACATGTGATCAGTGCTTTCTTTCTACACTTCCAAATATCTGTACATCTGACAGCTCTAGCTGTCATTCAAGCAGGAGCATGTCAGAACTTTGTACGGTGATTAGTGGACCTACTCTGCAGTATACTGTGTGGGCTGGCTTATTTCGGACAGTGGGAGATAGTTAAAAAAAATACTTTGTTAATTTACCTTTTTGCAGCTCATTTACATAATTAACAAAACATTCCAATTTCTGTAATATTTGGTCTATAAGCTTTTATAATTACCTTTATAACTAAATATACATTTTTAGCAATGTAAAATTATTCTAGGACCAATATTTGTATATTTGTTAAATTAACATACTACAAAAAATCATGTTAGTGATATTCTAGTAGAGAAAGTAGAACACTAGTTTAGAGTGGGAATATGCAGTTACCCTGTTTGACCTTACACAGCTTCTGGAGTATTTGAATTCTTGATGGCAATTGAACTATCTAGGCAGTGTTCCATGATCAGTGGCTTGGAAGTAGAGATGTATTCACATTAAATTACAGGATAGACTTTTAAAACCCTTATGAAGATTATTCTGGCTGGGTGGGCTGTGAAGTCTGCATATTATCAAATTAATCCGAATGAATAGGATCAGGTCTTTAAAGGTTTTGCTCATGACAGGAGGGTTAAAGGGATGCTGCTGGTATGTACACACACTAGATACCTGCACCTGTGGTAGTTTTCTTTTTTTTCCCCTTGACAAATTCTGTAATTCTCATGTGTGACAGAAGCAATACTTGGGAAGAGTCCTGCACAACATATGAAAGATAATCTGGTGGTTGGAAGGTAAATACAGTATACATTTTCAAAACTGCAGGAAATGAAAGTGTATGCAAACCTAAAAATCATAAAATAGTACCTTAACCTTCACTTGTTCCAGTGCTCTCAGTTGATACCACCAGTTTCTTAACTCCCTGCCCCAGAATCCCTCAACTTTACTTTAGGCTGGAGCAGGGTTCTCACCCTAGGATGTGCTCTAGATTACAAGCTGTAGATGCTGATGCATAGCAAACACATACAGCTTGCATGTTCTCTGACAGTTTTCCAAAGCCACGGTGATTGATAGCACCTACTGAGTCTCTTTGGCTTCACATTGTCTGACCAAATCACAAAGCAGAAGTGCACACTGCATGGGCTTAGAAGGTTAGAAGGTAAGCTCAATCAAAATATTTTTTTCAATACCCAGTAAGTAACCTCACAGGTACTTGTAGGTGATATTATTGATTTTCTGTCTGTGGAGAGTTCAATTATACTTCAAGAAGTTACTAGGATACATTCATACTTTCCATTTTGTCTGTGAAAAATACATTTGTGAACTGTTCTATTTTCAGATTCGACTGGTTTTCACTAGGATTATATAGTTTTCCAATACCGATATTTGGTGTATGTTTATGATATGAACTAACCATTTCCTCCGGTCCTTTGGTTTATTATAGATAGTTGTTAGACCATCTATGCGGGGTATACTTAGATGATTTTTGATTATGTTTTTAGTATGTCATTTATAATAAAATTGATAATTTTTATGTATATTATTACTTGTGTACTTTTTTCCCAAGGAGTATATCCCTTTGGGGGTTACTTATTTCCTACTAGACTGCCTACATTATCTAGACAATACTTGGTACCAGGCATGTTATGTGGCTGACTTATGAAAATGGTAGCAGAAAAAGTGAAATAAAATAAAACCACTGTCTGGGTTTGATCTTTAAAGTGACATTAAACCCTCAGATTTTTTTAACATACACCAATACTGTAATGTGTGCCTTACTGTAATCCATGGTCGTTTCCCTTCTCTTTGCTGCTCTTCCTTTTAAATCTGTATCTGTTCTCATGCTCTGCAGAACTTCTGTTTTGCAGCAGACTGCCTTGTCTGAGGAATAGATACACGGTGTCTGTGTATACGTTTCTATAGGCTTGTAACCTGAGCCAGCACTACAGGAAGAGGCCCTGAGCTGAAAAGGGAAGTTCTCACCAAGCATGAGAAGACATGAGGATTTAAAAGGAAAAGCAGCAAAGAGAAGGGAAACAACCATGGATTACAGTAAGGCACACATTACAGTATTGGTTTATGTTAAAAAATCTGAGGGTTTAATGTCACTTTAAGTCTTAAACCAACAGGAGGGCATTAAAAAGCTGACAGGAGAACAGTCAGAGTGGTGCCTGGATTCAAGCCAAAGTTTTTGTTTGGTTGGTGTTGGACCTCTGACTCTGAGCTACAGCCTCAACTGAATCGTGTGGCTCAGCTTACACTGTATTTTATCCTACCAGAACCTGCATTTGCTGTCTTTATAAGCCGTTTTGATAGTAAAGGTAGCTAACAGATCTTTCTTCTTTGTATCTTGCCCATTGAAACCATTCCTGATTCAGCTGTTTGCTTGCCCCTGTATTGTGACCATGCCCTCCTATCTGCTGATTTGGCCTCTTGCTGTGTAACCCCCTGTTACCAACCTTAGACTGTCTGCTGACTATGTTCTCATTTACCATTCTAGAATTGGGGTTACTCCTACTGCTGACCTCAGCTTGCCTCCTAAACATGTCCTCCTGGAAGTGGCAGAAGGTCTTCAGTGAAGTGACAATCCAAGTCAGCACTCACAAGAGAGGTAAGTATGAACAATCTTATTCTTCGTTTTTAGAAAAGAAATTCCCAGATACTGAGTTGCTTTAACAAGTCATTCTGCCATTCCATAACTTTCTCTCCAGAAGCTTTACACACTTCATATGCAGATTCTACAGTCTATTACACCTCGGTCTCAGAATTGGTCTTTTGCTTTCCAGTCTCTGCAGAATGACCTTTACCTTGCAGACACCCAGCAGCATATTTACACTTTAATACGCCCCTGCAGACACCTACACTGTTATATCAGAGTAAGCCAAAAGTACCTCCATAAAGAAACTGAATCTCTGTTTATATGCTATGGCCAGATTTTGTAAGAACCACTTACAGGCCTCCTTATGACACCAATACTTCCCCTTTCTACATTTAATGCATGTTAGGAAAAGGAAACAAGGCCTAACACAATAATATAGTGTTACTCCAGCTTAGATAAAAGTACCTGGGAGTGTGAAAGTTGCTTTTATATATAGTAATATAGTAATAAGTACACAAAACATTACATATTCATCTTATGGTTCCAAAATATTCTTCATATAAAGCAATGCAGTATCATGGTTTCTGATCCACAGCAGACTCCTCGTGTCCCACGGTGTCTGTCCGGAATGCGCACTCCCGTGTGCCCAGCTCCGTCCATTCACTGTCATTGTGTTTTCTCCCCCTCCACTCTGCTGTGCATGCTCCGGCACACTTCGTTCTTCACAGCCGCTTGTGAGCCAGGAGTACTTCGGCCAGGAGCGAGCGGTGCTGGACCAGGTAAGTAATTAGATATTCACCTATTTTTTTAAATTTATTTTGTTAAAATCATGGGGCATATATCCAGGGGCGTATCTGCCGCGAGGCAAACAAGGCGTTTGCCTGGAGCGGCAGATTCGCTGAGAGCGGCGTTGCAAGCTAAATACACTGCTGCTTTTGGGCCATCACGTGACGCGAAAGTCTTCCTCCTGTCATCGGGGAAAGATGGCGGCGCTGTGTGAGATCTGTCCACGAATCGGCGGGTCAGTCCGGGGTGGGGTAGCTACTTCTTAACCTTTCCACACTTCCTCTTTCTGACATCAGATAAGCTCTTCACTTTACTGGCTGAAGTAGAGAGAAATGTCGTGCATGAGAGATGACAAAAATGAACAGTACAGGTTAGACTCTCTGAATTAGGCCAACTCTTAGGGGAACAGAGAAAGTCCACGTAAAAAGGCTTCACTGAAACAGTAAGTCCTTTGACTTATAAATGTGAACTGTGTATTTTTCCATAGATTGCAACAAAATCACTAAAAAGTGTGGGCATAGTCATACACACCTAACTGCAAAACATTTCTATTATACTGCACTCCTGGTGGGCTCCAAACACCTAGCACTATGATCTGGAGTGGTAATGTATTGTACATTTTGTGGCCTGGCTTTGTGAATTGTAGCTTTTTCAAAGTTACTTTTGCCTCTGATTCACCAGAGTGATTCTCTAAAGCTTTATAACCTGAGTTTAGGTTTTATTTGATGATAGAAACTCTTTGTGCTGTGGCATTCTCAACATTAGTTGAATAAAGGCACATTGTTATATATCTAGGTATTATAAAATGCCTAAGTAGCTTTACTCCTAATTCAATTTATCAAATCCACAGCTATTTTATACAATGTTGGTCACCCATTCCAGGAGTGTCAGACAGAAAAATGTCTCAATATTCAATATCTTCTGGGTAAGACTTTTTTTTCCTTTCTTTCTTTTTATTAATAAGCACAATATTGTGCATTCATTTTCAGCTATCACTGCAATGTAGCTATAGCTATGAAATATTGTGACCATTTTGATTTTTCGAACTTGCTTAACCTAATTATTACACGTGGAATGGTGCAAGCATGCAGTTATCATGTTACTGCCTTACAGTCTGTAGTTCATATGTTTTACTTTTGCGACCAGAATTTGAATACTGTTTGCCTTAACAATCACCAATACCTGACAATTCTGCACTTTGCTTGGATATCCCTTTAGTTTTAGCTGTTGCCTAGTGGGTAAGGAGTAGGTAGAGTTGCAAACCTGGAAACATGGTGCAACCAAACCCATTCCTCTGGGTGGAGTTTGTTGGTGAAGACTGGACACTCCTTAGCCTTTACACCTTAAGTGATCCCACCCCAACCACTGGAAAGCTATGCATATCCATGACACAGAATAATGTTAAGAATAGGCTCCTTCTCAACACTGAATGTATCCTGCACTATTTTGGTCAACGTGCATTCAAATGGTGTCAGTATAGGCTTATGCAGGTAATGCATTTTCTCATTATGGGTTTTGAGCACCGTTATCATCTGCCACCTAGTTTTAATTGTACTACTCCCTCCAAATGTATTGTAAATTGAAAATCCCAAAGCTGATCATACTTAGGCAGATTGGGCCACCTAACACTCATCCATTCTCCTTTCTGGATGGCGTAAACCGAACAGATTTGTGAACTGATGTCCAATATACAAAAATATGTGCTCATATCACACAGAGGGGACAACAGAATGGTCAAATAACACCTGCTTGCATGTACTGACATAGTCCTTGATGACCACTTTTTCCATCCTGGTTGCTTGATATGTAGGTGAATGTGTGTTGGCTGTGAAAGGCAAGGTGTGCCTATATACAGAGTGATCATCAGTAGGAAAGTGTAAAGACAATTTTTGTTGGCCACGTATTGACCCTTGTATGGGCAGCCACTCTTAATCTTAGCAGAAACAACAGACATAAAAAATTTGGACGATACCTCTAAATTGAAAAAAATATGAACACATATTAGTTAAATGTTTTTACTCATTTATAATCCACCATGTCAGCTGGGAGACAATATAATAAACCAGTCAGCATTTGGTAGGATACTGCATGTCTCCTGGACTTTGATAAGCACAATGACAGTTACTTATATTGTGTGACATTATCTTCCTTCCTTTCCATCCATTCTGTGATTACATATCCATCCACCCGGACCTATCTAAGACCTCTCGCCAACAGATACAATTGTCTTTCATCTTGTTCTCTCTCTCTGAACGGAGCATGTTTGTTTCTCCCTGTCTCTCCTCTAATCTACAAGTCTCGTTTCTATGTAATTAGACGTGGGCACTGGGCCAGAAACTGCTCTCCCAGGCCCCAATTCTATCATCCAATTTAATGCCACATTAATTACAATCAATCGTTAGCAAAGGGAGACGTGCGTTGTGGAACTAAGTCGGAAAGAAATGGAAACTTTTGTGACGCGTCTATGAAATATCAAAGTAATTACAAGGCGGGATTATTGCGCATTTTGGCCATTAAAGTTGTCACTGTCTTTAGGTCATTAATCATGTCATTGTGATTAGGTCACTTTATTCTTACATGAACATGATTAACCATTTATGGGGCATTTAGTTAGACACACTACTCACAGTTTCTGCATTCCCCTTGCTCATTGTCCTTTGGCACTCACAAGTCTTTGCTGTGTATGTAATATCAAGCTTTTATGGCACATTTATGAGGAAAAGGATAGTACATTGGCAGACAATTAATAGTGAAGATGGAAATCTTGTTTGTGTTTGAATTATATTGCAAAGACTGTGTTTGAAACTCTCCTGATATCTTTCATTATCCTTCCCTCTACTCATTTCCCATTTGCCCTGCTTCTAGCAATAAAACACTCTCAGTCCAAAAGGGTAGAAGGAGTTTGTCAAGGTGCAGATGGATTTAACTGAAGGCAAAATAAATGACATGAAGATCAGTCCATAGTATGAAAGCAGCAGGACAAGGTTATTGTAACTCTAGAGCACATGCATGGATGTTAAATCATCATTGGCCAATTAGTCGCTGAAGAAGGAAGATGTTGAATACAGAAGAAGCATCATAAAAGCAGAGCTTCAGAGAAGCGGAGCTGTCACTTCTGGTGGGAGGAGGGCAAACTAAGAGGTAATTTTGCCCTAATGTGCAAGCATGATATGGATACATGCACATTATGGAAAGTGCTCCAACAGCTCTACCCATTACTTTACCTTAAAGTACCCTTGCATTACAAAGCAACAGGGCAACGATGGCTCTATGTATCTCTTCTTCGCCCCCTGTTGCTCTGTTCAACTCATGGGAGACTAGAAAAATCATGTGTAAGCTTTGAGTTGCTGATGTCATAACTTAAATAGGTCTATGGATTCCCTAAGTGACTGCACTAATTGGCCCAGCCCTGTCACATCAAGTGCGTAACACTGTCCTTCAAGTGTCAGGTATTTCCTTTGATCCAAGTACTGAATAGAGTAATAGGGGAGTAAAGAAATGTAGTAGGTGATCCCAGCACTGAATAGTGGGGAAGTAAAGGAATGTAGTAGGTGGAAGGCTAAAGAAAATCTATTGCTTTGCCCTGGATAGACAAAGTAAAGATTCACTTTAAGGTACAGCAAACTTTATGTTAGCTCGTTTGGCTAAAAAAAACATGGCACATTTCTCTTTTCACCTCTGATCTTTAAAAGGCACAGTCTGTTTCTGCCTCAATTTGTTCTATCATACTAAAAGTGTACCTTCCGCTTTATGTGACCTTCCTCCTGATAACACCCTCATGCTTTATCTTCCTGACATACGCAAACTTGCATTTTTTCCTGGATAGCTTCCTGATTGGTTTTACCTGTTGCCTGAAATATGAAATATACAGTATGTTAGTTGTCATAGCCATGATTTAGCAGTCAACATTTTTACCTTGAACTGACAAGTGTCAGGCTGTTCTCTACTATCAAACAACCATTGTTTATCCTCCATTCTATAGGTCGAGCGTGACACAGTATTCATATTACAATGAAAATATACTTGGCAAGGAAATTGAGTGACAAAGATTGCAGAACCATAACATACCTGTATATAAAGAACTGAGATCTTTATTATTCTTGGTGAATTCTGTTATCAATATGCTTCCCTAATCCACTGCCTGTAAACAGGATTATGCATAATGTACCTCTCCCTGTATTCATAATGCGGAAAATATGTATGATATCTCTATAGTATAAATGCAGAAAAGACCTCTTAGGATTCATAAAGTGTGGAGTAAAAGCTTGAGATAACCTCGATGGAAAGAATCAGAGAGAATGCATTTTCAAAAACGATTCCTGTCTATTAACTTGTGCTGTTGCTTTCAGCAGAGCACCATTAATAGATGCAATACAATACAGCCTTGAGTAATGTGTAGCACACCTTACAGCTCTAGAAAAATGAATCAATGATAAGATATATTTGTATTTATGTCTTAATTCAACACTAATGTCTTATTAAATCATTTTACTTATAGAAAAATACAAAAGACTTGCTCTCTGGTAGACATAGCCCTACGTTGGCCAGGGCATCAAGGAACATTCAATTCAGTTACACCTGTGAATTCACAGATCCCACCCGGAATTGAAACATTTATTTTCAGCCAGTCAATGCTTTCCTTTGTTTGGTCACAAATGCCAGCTATTTCAGGAGGATGGTAAAATATAAAGCTATAATCCCACAAGCATGTTCATAGTCCACTAAGTGGCAAAACCCAAGTTGAACATGCCAGTGAAGTCTCCCTGGCTATCTATATAAGACAGGCAAACCACCTTATTTGGCACCCCTATCACTCAGCGAATCCTACTGTATCCTGGATGTTAGTCCAGTCATTTTACTGAGAGATCTCTTTCTTCCCTTAGGATCTGGTGTCATTATTTAGAAATTATAGCTGCAGGTTGATCGGTAAATGGCGAGCAGTGTCCAAAAACTCTAATTTTTCGTTCCCATCAAAGACTGACAAAGCTTCCACAAAACTGCAGTTGCTCACCTAGTTTGCTAACAAATCTCATGTTCCCTGTTTTCAACACTTGTGAGCAGGAGCTAAGGACACCCAAACTCTTTCATAGAAAGCAGTTTTTAATCAAATGGCGCAAAGGTATGCCCACTCCTTCATTGAAATAAAAATTATTGGACAGCATTACTTTAAAGCGTAATTCCAAATATTTTCTTTATTTGAAATTTGGGCTCCCCCTCCTGTATTAAAGGAAAAAGTCACTCAAGCTTTACTTACCATCTCTGAAATCCAGTAATGTCCCCAGCTTCAACCTTGTACAGCATTTTCCTGTGCAGGCAAATGTTGAGGCAGTGGTGCTTTGCATTTTTTCAGCACATCACACTGTCTTCATTTTTTTTAAAAACGATATTGAAGTGTCACAAAATGACACAGGGAACCGCACATAGAATGAATAGGCCCCTACTCAATGGTAAGCGAGATGTAGAGTAAGCACTCAGTCACAGTATGAAATATGCACAAAAACTCATCTATTATGTATGGAAAGCTGGAAAAACCCATATGATAGTCCATGGTTGTTTTTTTTTTTTTTTTTTACGTGAAGACACCCTAAGTTCACGTAGATGTCAGAAAAGTTTGGCAAGATTTAAAATTTGCCAGAGTAACATCTAGATATTACATAATTTTCTGGGTGTACACTATGTTCTGCAGCACGCAGGGGGTGTGGTAATACACATATTAATGCACATGTGCTGACAATGCATACATTTAAATTGGCCCTTGGTTGATGTTTTAGTCTAAAGCTACACAGGCAATTTTGATGGCTTAGTCAGTGATTAATTACATGTAGCAGTATTTAATTCTTCAAGATCGCACAATGCTCCAGTTTGTTACTGAGCTTACACATGATTCCTTGATATCTGGGGGCAACTTGTAAGATGTTAGTGTGTGCATGTTGTTTACAGTAAATAGCTGGGTTCACTTTGGGCAACTTGGTGCTCTTAAGACAATCTGCCAGTTTGCTGATCGATTTCAGAGGTTGCGAGACGGATACCTTGCACTTCAAAGAACCTCCCTCTACGTTTTCTTCCCCTGTCCATGATACTTAACCTTGTGACAACATTGGTCCCAGTTCGGTCACAGACAATGGGATAGCTGGTCCTCAGTCCACACTTTCTTTGCTTAATTGTATTATTTCACATATCAGAATACAGTGAACCTTTCTCCTGACACTCAGAATATGGTGAACCTTCCTCCTGACACTCAGAATACATTGAACCTATCTACTGACTCTCAAAATACTTTGAACCTATCTCCTGATATTCAGAATATGGTGAACATTTCTTCTGATACTCAGAGTATAGTGAACCTTGCTCCTAATATTTAAAAAATGGTAAACCTATCTACTGACTCTCAGAATACATTGAACCTACCTTCTGATACTCAGAAAACGATGATCCTATCTCCTGACACTTAACCCTTTTGCTGCCAATGCCTTTTTTGCACATGTAATAATCCACATTTTAGGCCTGGAAATTACTTAAAACCCCCAAACAAATACCCTGTAAAATAAAATGGTGGCAGCTGCAAATTTGTATGTCATACGATATTAGCACAACTCTTTACCAAACCCAAAAAATGCACTTTTTTTAGGTGCAGCTAATTTTAGTGCCCAAAAACACAATATAATACTCTTTTTTTTTTTTAAACATAAAAGATGAGTTTACAATGAGTGATTAGATTAGTTAAAAATTGCGTGCCACAGGAGATTGTGACACATTTGGATTGTTGGATGGCATCCAGTCCATAGGCTGAGGAATGATCAGGCGTCTGATTTAAGCTGGAAAAGTCAATAAGGTCAGTTAGAAAGATCTAAGCACAAAAAGGATTTAGAGAGCCTTATCCTTGTGTGAAAGCTTTGTGAATGGAGCTTAAAATCATTTATGAGCTTATTGGCCAACTATTTACCTTTAATCAGTCACTGTTAAAACATTGCATTCGACAGAGAGAGGGAAACATAGAGGCCTTCATCTGGTTTATTCACTGACTGGACCAGAGGATATTCCGTCTGCCCAGGAATAATAAACTATCATGGCAATACAGAAGCTTGAGTATCACGTGCTTAAGGAGATGATGGAGAAAAAAATAATCTGCAATAAAAGGTTCTTTTTGTTGTTTCTGCTGGGCATTTTAAAAAAAAATTTTGGAAGACGTTTTGCTTTTATTCGTTTTTTTTTTTTTTTTAATATGTGGAGTCTAGTAGGCTACATCATTTGTTGTCTTATCCTATCTCTTGGGGCCTCCATCTTGCAACATCACCTTATAAACTTTCTGGCTCTTCCCTGGCCACTTTGGTGTTTGAATTGGGGTCTTCTCAGTCATCTTCTCTTCCATAACTATTTACAGCTAGTGGGAGACTCCTGTAAAGACCATGACAGGTATGAAGGTATGGGATGTTCAGAGATCTCACAACTTTGGCAACTGATGAATACAAGAAACTTTTGAATATTTTACTCTCAAGCATCTTTCAGTACTACATCTGGGGCCCCTGGATTAAACTGTCCACTTCTAGCCTCAGAGCAGTAAGTCTAAAGTGGAAGTTCTGCGTAGACTTCATCTATGAATATTTAACAGCTGTATAAGACTCGTACCTTGAGAAATGCTTTAAGCCATGTTTTGACTTTTGTCTGCACTCTGGTTGTCCACTAGTCAGCACTGGAAATTGCCACACCTTTACCTGTGATTCAATGTTGTGCTTAGGCCCCCCATGCTATCTACGTCTTGTGTTTGCAAAGCCTGACTGGGAAACGCAATAATGCTGTCAAAGATGTAGACAGCATAAGGGGGGCTAAATAATACCATGAGTTGCATGGCGTCCCTGGTAAATGGGCATCAGTTTCCAATGCTGATTACTGGACAACTGGAGCACAGACAGAAGTCAAACATGGTGCTATGAATTTATCAAGGTACATGTGTAATATGGCTGTTTAATGTTCATAGAGTAAATTGTGGGTGAACTTCCACTTTAAAGTTACTTGCAAGCAGCTATATACACCTACCTATGTACCTGTGAACAGTTGTACCTGCAAAAGATTTGTAAGTTTGTTCCAGAAACCCCTGCCAGCGCAGCCAGATCACTGACCTAACTTTTCCCAACTGAGATTAAGCAATACAGTTCAGTCCTAGCCTGCTGATAGAACAATAAAGGAGCAGCCACTCTCTGGTGAGGCCAGTGCTGTACTCACCTCCTGTCAGCAAGCTCCCAGTATCAAACTGACAGCAGTGTGCAGTGCAGTACAGCTTGATTGGCTCACAGTACTGCTTCTTCATCTTTCAATCAGAATCCTGCTATGCAGGAATTAAAAGAAGATCATATAAAGACAAAGCAGGTATTCATACCAGCTGATGAGTGAAAATGTTTCATTCTTTTAATCCCTTAAACCCTTCTATAAATTCTTCTATCAAACCTACAAAGACCTTTTATTCATTACATAAATTCTTTCAGTTATTTTGTACTAATGTTGGGATTAACTCCACCTATTGTTGTATAGAAGGCATGTGATGGCAAATCAGCTAATTTTATGTTCGTTCCTCCAGCAGTTTCACTTATACTTAGTGTAAATGGGAATTAATCAAGCTATCACAGCAGTAAACTCCTATCTGGCTTTCATTTCATAATGTATAAAGTACCTTGTAATGGACGCTAATTCCCTCTGATCTCCCTTAAGCTCTGATATTGTTTCTGAACGTCCCCTGTGCTTGTGTACAGGAAGTGCAGCAACACAATTACCCACAATCCCTTCCCTGGAGCTGCAACCATTGTGTAGACAACACTATTTCATTTAACCCTTATGCTCCAGGTAGAGGTAAGGTATAAACATCTAATTTCCAGTATGTTTGGCATCATATCTCACTGAATACAGTTTTCTTAAGGAAATTTGCAGCAGAGAGGGCTGGCTTCTCCAACCCTGCCAAACCTCATAAAGTGACACTAAGCTCAGGAGTTAAACCTTAAAAATGCATTCAAGTACCTTAACTATTAACAAAAATGTATCTTATTTGTGTATCACTCAGCTGTAGATCCTCAAATCATCTCTGAATTCATGCTGACACTGTCGTTCCTTCTGGAGGGTGGCTACTTTTGCTCCCCATGGTCCCTGTGTGTGTTGTAAAGTAGTCACCGCTCCAAGTTGAGCGCCAATCTCACGTCTAGTTTACTCATTTGTAGTGAGATTGATGTCTATTACGTGAGGGAGCTTGGAGTGGTGGCTACTTTACAACACACAAAGGGACCATGGGGAACAAAAGGAGCCATCCTTCAGAAGGAAGGACAGTGTCAGCATGAATTCAGAGATGCTTTGAGGATCTACAGCCGAGTAAGATACACAAATAAGATACATTTTTGTTTATAGTTAAGGTACTTGAATTCATCTTGAAGATTTAAAAGAGAACTATGGGGTAAGTGTTTTCCCCCATAGTTCTCTTAAGAGTCACGGGAGGACATATACTAGCGTCCTCCCGTGAGCCAAAGCTCGGTATATCGCGAGCTACAGCTCGCAGTATGCTGAGACCACCGCAGCCGGGATGGATCTCAACAATGCTGTAGAGATCCACCCAGCTGCATGAATGACAGCTGGCTCTGCCGATCTAGAGGCAGAGCCAGCTGTACCCGCCCCTTCCCCGTCCATTCCTCCAGTCAGCGCTGGAGGATCGGAGTGGGGAGGGGGGAATCCCTACGGGGAGCCGTGACTGACAGTCACCGCTCTCTGTATGGAGATGATCTATAAGTGAGCGAGCGACGGTATGCGTTCGCTCACTACCCGATCTATTGAGCCGACGTGTGACAGTTTCCTTGTCACACGTCGGCTCGAACTATGAGGATGAGTGATTTTCACTTACCTCATAGTTCTCCTTTAAGTCCTGAGTTTAGTGTCACACACTGGGTTTTTTATGTACTTACAACACACTCTGCTGCTCATTTTTCATCTGTCACATACCTGATTGGAGACCGAGCTAAATAGGGGGCTACTCTTGCACCACCAGTCCAACTCCCCTTGAGATGGTAACAGGTGAGAGGAGAACTCAGGGAGGCACAAGTGCCGAAGAGGTGGTCTACGGTTTGAGTGCGTTGATCTGGGTAATGCGTCCACAGGAACTGATGTTGCAAGGTCAGGGGGAAGTTGAGCTGGTAATCAGGGTTGAGGTCACAAGCTGGGGTCAAGCACAGAAGGATCAGATACACAGGTGAGGTGCTGAATTGATGGTCAGCAGCAGGATCAGGGTTACAGACCGGAGTCATACACGGTTAAATCTGGAGCTCAGGTGAAGTACCAAATCGGAGGTCCAAAAGTAGAGTTGAAGTTGTCAGCCAGGGTCATGCACAGGTAAACAGAGTCACAGGAAACGGATAGCACAAGAACAAGGGAAAGCTGAACACCAGTCAGCAACTGGCTCAGTTCTCAAACAGATTCTTATATCCTATCTGATGTATGCATGTGTGCACGCTAATGTTTGTGCACAATGGTTCAATTGTGTTTGTGCGTAATTATGTGCAAACAGTCGTGGACATTTTTGTGCATATCTTTGCGCACATTTCCATGCGTGCGGTTGTGCACCCAGATACCACTTTGCACATGACCCTTGGCTACAGCATGTTTGCCCATAATCCTGAGGACAGAGCCGCGCACATGTACCCGTACTGGCCTCTTGGTAAGTACCTTACACCATCTCTGCAATTCCGTTTGTGTGGCTGTATCTGGCAAGGGGGGGGGAGGGGTGCCCTTGTGT
>NW_017307846.1:24500-59596 GCF_000935625.1 Nanorana parkeri
AAGGCTGTATAGTAGTGACATAGCTGTAACTATTCCTGTTTGCCTATAGTGGGAGGACCGGAGGGAAGTCCTGCCTGGCACATTGATTAGCTGGAGTCTCTGGCAAGATCCCAAATATGCATAATATAGGTACCTGGATTCTAATGCATTTCCATTTTCAAAATCAGTATTGGCAAGCCATAAACAGAAAGGAAGTGAGGACATGTGAGTTTTATGATTGGCCCGGCACATAAAAGAATCCCCTCTCTTGCTGCATCCACATTAATGGCCTCCACTGCCTTGTCTTTATGAAGGATGTATGAAACTGCTCACAGACTACAACACAACAGGACATTTCAACTCAATATAAATAAATCAAAACATTGCCAGCCATGGCTGCTTCCCTAATCAGAGTCATCTGTTTCCAAATTCAAAGGCCAGGCGTGTAAATGAGTTTTTCTTCATATTTATTGCTCCTGAGAAATAAATCTTTAATTGTTTTCAAAGGCTCCCACAGTCTGCTTGTAGAATCGCAGAGGTGAGGGCATTAAAAAATGATGTAGAGTTTAGCCAAGGCACTAATTTATACAGAAGACAGGTGAAAGTCAACATGGATAAATAGAAGACACATTTACAATTCTGCAGTTTGAAATCTGAAGTTGATTCCTTGACCCAGACCTTTCGAAATAGGAATATATGACCCTTACTCATGAGTCTTATTATACAGACAAATAAACAAAGATGCTATACCAAGCCTTTAATGTTACCTTACACAATGACAGGGTAGGGACACTACATCTGAATCAATAGTCCATGCCTGATTAAAAGAATAACCCCCTGAACAGATTCTAGTAAATCACTAACTCAAAAACAGCATGCAATGCCAACCAGTGGCTACTGGCAAGATAATTCCATGTTGTAGAGGAAACCTTTGCTGAGAAAACACATAGGCTGCCATTTCCAAACTTTTTTGAGCTCTTTTAAAATACCAGTTACTTGAATGATATTCTGACCTAGAACAAGTGTACTGACCCAAGACATCTAAACAGATCAGGAGTTCTGAATAGTATCTGCTTTCACAAGCTACATGCTTCTTCCAGCTCAGTTAATCCCTTCTCATCCACAATCTGTAGATTTCTGTTCCTCTGCATGGTTTTCCATGTTGAGGGTAATCTGTGTTTCCCATTTCACAGGCAGGTGACACTGTGTTCAGTTGCTACCTGTCATACTGGGCTGTAACTGACTGCTCTAATCCCCACTGATCTCAATGTAAGCTATAGCAAAGTAATCACATACAGGGTGGAGGATTCATACTTCAGCCTGCAGATTGCACTATAGCCTGAAAATAGCAGGATGCTCTTGTTTCATACTATAATTGTCAAATACAGTAACATTATTTAAAATAATAAATTATTTTTTAAAAACGCCATTTTACATTGTGTTATGTTTTTTGTAGATTTGTATGCCTGTAACTAAAAACAGAGAAGTGTTTAAAAAAGGTGTACCAAATAAAAGTCTTATATAAATCTATTTAGGTGAGCAAATGAGTTATAAAGGTACAGTCAAGCTAACGGATTCATACTGACGCAGTTAAGTTTAGCCTCCCCATCTAAGCCTAATAACCTTTAAACACGAAAGGGTTGATAAAGGGCAGAGACAACCTGGGAACTGATTTTTCATAAGGAGTTCTGCTGTGGCAGTCTCTATATTTTTGTATGTAAAGATTTCCTTCAAAAATTGTATATTTTCCAAAGATAGAAAGATGGTTTCTTTTTTAGCTATACATAGCATTAGCAAAATCTTATCTACAATATTCAGTTTAATTTTGGACATCCATTCACAAAAAGAGGTATTGGAACTGGATGGGAAAAGACAGAGGCCAACTAAATAAAGGACAAGATAAAAAGGTATGATAATTTTTTTTAAATAATACTGTATAGTATATCATTGCTCATTTTGTGAATTCATTAGGTGTTTGTTCACATAAAAGACACAAGGGAATGCCTTATGACTGGAAAAGAAGAGCTTTAATCTCAGCAAATGGAAACATATAGTAAATACATAAGTAGAGCATTCCAACTATTACATCTCACAGGACATGAAGGTTTTCCAAACCTCAAAATGTGATCATTTTTTTGTGTTAGTCAGTTGTGTTCTGTAAGATCAGATGCTTCTACAACTGCTCTGATATAAACCTTAAAGTGACACTAAACTCAGGAGTAAAATTTCAAAAATCAATTTAAGTACCTTAACTATTAATACAAATATAGCTTGTGTATCACTCAGCTGTGGATCCTCAAATCATCACTATACTTGTTGTTGACACTGTCCTTCCTTCTGGAGGGTGACTACTTTTGTTCCCAATGTTCCCTGTGTGTGTTGTAAAGTAGTCACCGCTCCAAGCTCACTCCCATGATAGACTACAATCTCAATACAATATAGTAAACTAAATATGAGATTGTAGTCCATTATGGGAGTGAGCTTGGCGGGGTGGCTACTTTACAACACACACAGGGACCATGGGGAGCGAAAGTAGCCATCCTCCAGAAGGAAGGGCAGTGTCAGCACCAATTCAGAGATGATTTGAGGATTTACAGCCAAGTGATACACAAATAAGATACATTTTTGTTAATAGTTGAATGCAATTGAATGCATTTTTAAGATTTAACTCCTGAGCTTGGTGTCACTTTAATATTGTAGGACTCGATCCTTATAACTGAATAGTTTTGTCTACTTCATACCATTTATACGCACAACCAGTGGCGGAACTACCGCCGGTGCAGGCGGTGCGGACGCACCAGGGCCTCGGGCCTCTAGGGGCCCAGCACGAAACTATAACTTAATTGTCGGGCGCCGCGGCCCCTGATATCAATGCGCCGGCCCGAAAAAGAGGAAATAGTCCCCTCTCTCCCCGGGCCATACCACTTTATCGGAGAGCCCGGGGGAGGCTGGGAGAGAGGGGACAGTTTGACATTATGAGGTTCCACAGGCTAAACCACAAATTCCCCCTCTAGTTCTCTCTAATGCAGATGGGCCGGCCTATGCAGACATGACGCCGCGACCCACTGCAGAGGGTGTCGCGACCCACTTTTGGGTCGCGACCCACGAGTTGAGAACCACTGCTCTATAGCCTGTGGCATTCTGCATTGCTGTAAATATTAGGGTTGCACCGATATATCGGCCACCAAAAGATATCGGGAGGAAATTGCACTTTTGGCTAAATGCCAAAAGTGCAATTTTTCTGCTGATACAGCAGCGCCTCCGTGCTTTCTTTCCTCCCCGCTGGGCGCTGCTCTGTGTCCCAGCGGGGAGGAGAGAAAGTGACAGCCGGCCGAGCGCTGCGGGAGGAGAGCGCTGTGTTTGTGGGTTTTTTTTTTGGTGCAAAATCTTGCACCAGGGCCCTTTGTTCCTTAGGTCCGCCACTGCGCACAACATATAGACAGCATATGACAGCATACTGTGTCCTGCACTTGACCTCCTATTTCTACATTTGGTCCCACTACATTTTCTACAGGTAAAATTTCCTTTAGTGGCCAGTCTGAAGTTTATTGTTCAAACAAAGACATTTGTGGCAGCAGATCATAGAAGGTTGTTGTGCCTTATGTCCCAATTTCACATAATTTTGTACAATATACCAGTGATCCCCAATGAATTTTCATCTAATCATATCTGACACAAATGAAAATAAACCTATTCCCCATACATTTCAGTATCTCATACCTCTCTGCAATAATTCATTTCTGGATTGAATAGAAGCAAGTTCAAAAGCTTTTTCACCAACTCCCTCCTGCATTACTTATGTCGAAACCTGTTCTTTAACTCCCTTAGCTCAAGTCAAAAAATCATTCTCATTAGTATTATTCCTTTTTAATCTCAAAAATTGTCCATAAGGCATTATGTCCTTTATCTATCTAGATTGGTAGGTCTCAAAATGCAGCAGAGAGGTGGTGGAATTGTTCATTCTAAAATTCTGAGCAGTACAAACAACCTGGTTGTCCTTAATATATAGATACAAAAGTTCAGCTTACTTTCATCCAATCAGACCTCTAAGGTATTGCATGTAAGTTATGAAAAAATAATTCTTAAAAAGTCATCCACAAAACAAATCCACACCTTCACCATCTTTCATAAGGACTTAAAACACTATATATCCATAACTCCCGTCTGTTAGAAAATAAGAACACATAGGGACCACAGGGGCCCCATCGATGTTCCCGATACCTAGTGAAATCACATGTCAATAAACATAAATGTATAGGGATGCAGTGAAATTAAATTTTTAGACCGAAACGAAAATGTAAAAATTTGTCAGGCCAAAACTGAAAATTATTTTTTTCCAACCTTTTAAAAATGTTTTAATTTCTTTTCTTTACTGTTACTGGGGCTTTGGGAAAATATCAGGGATATAAAGAGACCCCTAATATTTCCCTTTAAAATAGAAAAAGAGATTGAGGACACAGAGTCTCAATTCTGCATCCCCTGTTATGAATGAACAGGAATCCTCTATACTAAGTGCTCCTGTTCATTCATAAACTGTGCAAATAGTATGAGTTACTATATCCACAATCATGAATGAACAGGAAGTGAGGTAGAGAAATTCCTATTTATTCATAATTGGGGACACAGTAACTAAATACTATGTCCTCAGTTATTTACAAATACTCAGCAATTAGTACTGATCACGCCAATGTTTAAGCAGCACATGGAAGGATCAACAAATATTTCACTTTTTGCTGATACTCCCAGCTCTCCCTCCTGAACCGTTCAGCCCCTCCCACAGCTCTCCTCCTCTCTGCTGACACTGTCAGTCCGGACAGCTTCTCTCCTCCCCGCTCGGTGCCATCAGCTTGATCAGCTCAGTGTCCCCTCCGATCCCCGCTGCCTCTGCCAACACAGACAGGGGAGACCAGCCAGGATTGGAGGGGACACAGACCGAAGCTTGAAGCCGGCGCCCAGCGGGGAGGAGAGAAGTGGGGATGCACCGCATTTTCAGCCATTTTTTTTCACTTTTTTTTTAAAGAGTCACACATATATTTATCATACACAGCAGGTTTCCCAAAGTGGAGTTGATTGCTCCGACACACTTGTCATGGGGCATTACGCTCTACAAACTTGTAGCATCTGTGGTGGCTAATGTGTATCTCTGAATCTTATTCAGTATAGAAGTAGCTTCAGACAAAATGGATCTCAATACAGAATCCAAATATAAAATTAGTTTCTATTAATGACTCCTTGGTAACCTTGAGACCAAATGATTTCTCAGGAGTCCTGTTCAGGTTATACATTTCAGGTATCATACCAGAAACTGTGGTTAATCTAAAAAGAAATAGTATCCTATTTAGCAATGAAACTATTCTTGATCCCTTCTTTCCACAAGGCCTGACACTAAAACAGGCATCCTGCACCACTAAGCTTGTAATTAGTATAACATTCAGAGTGGCGTTCCAACTCTTGGCTTCACGTGTGTAACATGCCTCAATTCCACTTTCATAAGAGCTGTACATCAAGCCATATAATTACCCATACCCCCCAACTTACTGAGAATAGTAAGAGGGACACCTTTTTGCACAAAGTATAAAGGCAGAGGGCCCACCCCCCAAAGAAGCCCAGAAAGCAAGGTGGGGGAATGGGGCACACTACACCAGCCCCTAGAAGCGATCTGGTTGCAGCTCAGCGGCCAGAATCGCTTCCAGTGTAAACCCGACAGTGTCCTATAGCCGCCGGGAGTCTGTTTAACCATGCAACACTGTAATGAAATTCATTTTATACCATTTTTTAGGGACAGATACAGTTTTCTTTTGCAGGTATTTAATCACCACTGGGGTTTTTATTTGTTACTATATAATGGGCACAATCGTCATTTCCACATATAGGTGCAGCCAACGCATGTTTGTATGTGCACGTGGGGACGGAGGACTTTAAAAAAGTTTGTGTTTTTTTACATTTTGTTTTATATGTGACTTTAATTTTAATTTTTTTTTTATATACTCACACTTAACTTTATCGCTATCATATCACATTCGTGGATAAGAAGCACCCTATGTGATAGCCAATTTACAGTGATAAGTCCTCTTTATGGAGACATCAGGGGTCTTTAAGACCCCTAATGTCACCAAGGGACACCCAAAGAAGCTGATGAAGCAGAGATCTGCTTCACCAGCTTCTCTCCAGCTTCTGTAGCCAGAGAATGACAGCTGCTATGCGGAAGTGATATAATATAGATCACTCCAGCATTGAGAGACCAGAAGGAGATCAGTAGGAGATAGTGTGCGGTCCCGGGCCCGCACAGGGCACAGCGGAGCTTGAGATCGGCGGCGGCTGAGGGGGGCCGCATACTTGCACGCATAATAGAATCGATCCGGTGGCTCTACAGCTGCCCGAACGTTTGTATGTAAACAGCCGTAGCTGGCTATTTAAAATTTAAGCAGTTTTTCTGCTTTACCGCTGGGCGGCGTGCAAGAGCTGGAGCGGGCAAGGACATTTTTAAATGGCCACCTGCATCTACGAAGCCACAGTCTGGCCGTTTAATTACAATGGACGTACGTAAGGTGGTTAAAGAGGCCCACTGGAACCAATGTATGACATGTGTGAATGGCAGCAAAATTGTTCAACTAGAAGCATATGTACACAACTGAGAGACAGTTGTTACACCATAACAGAATTGTGTTGTAATTGTAATGTCTTCCTTACATTGTAAAGCGCTGCGCAAACTGTTGGCGCTATATAAATCCTGTATAATAATAATAATAACAGGCAATCCCTGAACAAGGACTAGAGATGGGAAGTTCGGATCTTAGAAATGAATCACTTAATTTTGAACAGTTCATTTAAATGAAGTGAACTGAAGCTCAGGAGATGTCTGAACCTTCATAAAAGATCGGAATCAGAAGACTCTGATTCAGAGAAGGGGGGCAGCCCCTGGGGAATTTTCCTGTGATCAGTGCTTGGCTCAGAGATGCCACAAGTTTGGTTTTATGTCAGACCAACCATTCTAACAAATCAGCCACTTCTGGTGACGCGTGATCAGCTGTGACAAAGTGTTTTTCTGCGCATGCGCACCGCATTCTGATGAGCTGATGTCACATAGGTAGCGATTAGATTTGTCCCAAGTCTTTAAAGCACAATAACGATTGGATTTACTACCACGGGTACTGCACCCACGGTACTAAAATCATATCGTTATTCCCACCCATGCGCCATAAGACTATGGACAAATCTGAACGCTAGTAATGTTAGCCCTGACATCACCTCATCAGAATGCGGAGCGCATGTGCAGTAACATGCTTTTTTCTGTGACAGCTGATCGTGTGTCACCAGAAGTGATGACATTGGCTGATGTGATAGAATGGCTGGTCTGAAATCAAACCAAACTTGTGACATCTCTGAGCCAAGGCACTGATCACTGTTCCCCAGGAGCTGCCCCCCCTTCTCTGAATATGAGTCTTCTCATTCCGATCTTTTATGAAGGTTCAGACAGCTCCTGAGCTTTGGTTCACTTGTCAGCCTCTCATTGCTTTGTATAGCACATCCCGCCACCACAGCTGTTCTCATGCAAGATTCGTGAGACTGTCCTAGATGCAAGTGTAAGGCCTGGTTCACATCTGAGCTTCCCGGGTGTTCATGTGCGTTTGCGCCCGTGGTCATATCCACCAAACGCGGCAAAAAGGCTCCTGCACATTTTTGTGCAATGACGGTCCTCATTTTTTTCCTGCCACATTTCTGCGTGTTTGCACACATGGAAATGTGGTGGAAACCCACGCAATTTGCAGGCCATGTTGAGGGTGCCATTAGAAATTAATGCGCAAGCGCGTTTGCGCACGATTCCGCAAGCGCGCAGCAATCGTGCACCAAAACACACGCGCTTCCGCGCGTTCTCAGAATGCTCAGATGTGAACCAGGCCTAAATGGGGCCTAAGGGCTTATTTACACTGACTCTGTTGCAATGCATAACACAAGCACAATACGCAAAGAACATCAAAATGTTATTTTTTCCTAACTACCCCCATTCTCACTAAGAAGTGATTTGTAGGAAAACACAGCATGCTGCATTTTATAACCATTTTGGCCTCCACAGGGATGAATTAATATGCTTGTAAAATGCATAAAATATTGTACTTTTACAAGCTCTTTACATGCATTGAAAGCTTGTGACTAGAACACCAAATGACTTAAAAATGCAGGCTATTAAAATGCAAACAAGATGCAAAGGAAATGCATGGCACTGCATCAAAAAAAAGCACCATGCTTTTAATTCGTATGTGTTTTTCTAGGAAAATGCAATGCAGCATGAATCATCTCTAAAAACTATTAGTGGCAAGTACTAAATATATTCCATATATTAATATATTACATGGAAGATCCCTGGAAAATCCTACTTAAAGAAAAAAAAATTTGCATAATGCTTCTTATTTTTTACTGCTAAAAGATACTTTCAGAGAACAGCTGTCATTTGCTTAATTACTGACTGAGCCATCATATAATTTTATGGTGGCTTAGTATCATATGTTTTTTATTAAACATCTAGTGCAGCTAGAGATATCATTGAATAATGTAAAAACATGCTTGCCATGCATACATGTACATATGTCAGAGGATTGCTAATGCTAATGACTGATAAAGAGATGTCTGCCAAATTCATCTTATTTTTATCTGCCATCTGCAACCAAGGACAGCAGCCAAAACTTCTGCCCTGGCCACCTCAAGCAGGTTCAGATGAACAGTCTCTTCTCCTGCTTCCGACAAGGAGCTGGACACGGTCCAGGGTTTAGAAAGGTGAAGAGAGGAGAGAGAGAAGCCAAACATAACTGAATGAAGCCTCAGCCTACTGTACATTAGAGAATGTGCTTTTGCTGCCGACTCCCGTGACCTTAAGAAACTGCCATCTTTAGAGGGTTAATGGATCAGTCCCGTGTGGTATAGCAATGTCATATAGCCACATGTTTAATAAATGGGAGCAGAGCTCAAGGCAAATATAAAAACCTATATTTAGCAAAAAGGATTTTTTTTTCTTTTTTTTATATTTCCTTACTCACTTGTAATTCTTCTTTATATGAATTTCCTATTATCCCGTGCACACCACCTGAATTTTTGTAATCACACTGACAGTAAGAGTGTTAGCTCTGGCTGCTGAATGACAGGGACAGCTAAAAGCAGTGGTGATTCAGATTAAAAAAAAAGCTGATTTACTAAAGAAGTGGAAATCTTAACTGTGTGAATATTAATTTCAATTATCTGGTTATGTGAAAAGCAAATTCCTGTTTATCCATTTCATCTGCACATAATTGGGTATTAAAAGTGAATCATAATTGGATAATTGAAGTGAACATTCGCACAGTTTATTGCATGAAGATTCTCAACTCTTTTAGTAGATAAGCTCAAAAATCTGGTTTCTGTGACAGTGCCAGATTTCATGAACCAGTGTCTAAGGGAGGTCTGTAGACAACCGATAGTTGGAGCATAGGTCAGAAAGCATGGTCATGATTGCTAGATAAAGATTTGAATGCTCAACTAGGGAATTCAACTCTTTAGTGTAGACATGGAGGACACTGAAGGTGCCAAGAACTGGCTACATAGGAAAAGAAATGGTTGCATACATTGTTCCAGCTGTTAAAGGACATGTTGATGTAGTACATGCTCTGCTAATCCCAAATCTCCTTTGCACTGACTATCCTGCATTTGATGATGATGGGAAGGCCAAATGGTCGAAGCCTTCTAAGCATAAGAGATGAGCTCTATAGGCATCCTTTGTCACAATGTGGACTTGGTTTACTGCCAGTACACCTCCTTATCACCGGAGGTCTGTCAGCGTTCCAAGAACAAATTAAGATAAATTATTCCACATTCCTAACACACACCCACATCATTCAGGTTCTTTTTTGGGCAGTCCTTACTCCATTATACACAGTAATTTTCAGACAATTTCAACCACTTGCAACCAGCTTCCAAACAATGAACAGATCAAGACATCCTAACAGCAACACTTTAAATCATTCCTGCATGATGATAGAAATTGTAGCAATTAAGGTATTTGCTTAGTTATTGTTGCATTTGAAAACTGGCTGAAAGTAGTTAAGATTGAAAATTGCTAGCATTAGGGCACATAGAAAAAAACTCATAGCGGTCATAGCGGCGACTGTTCCACAAGGGAAGGTCAAGCTGTATCACGCTTACTTGCTTCTAGAAGGCTAGATTGCCCACATTCTTGCCTCACTGTATGTTATTTCTGTTGAGAATCCTGCTACTAATGATAACTATTCCCACTGATAAAGACACTTAGAAGCTGTTAGAGCAGTTGCTTGAAGTTGTGGTCTATAAGGAGGTGAAGTGGCAGAAGGGATGTTTGGAGACAGTAAAGTATCAGAGATGATAGAGATGATGTTTCCTCCTTGCATCATGTTCTAAGTATCTATTGCTACAGCCATATAATTTATTATTTCTTTGATCTCTGAGAAACTACTGGTTAATGCAAAACTGTCGGCAATCAGGATTAGCACGAAACATTAATTTCATATATGTCAAAGAGATCAAGCATGACCCTGGTAACCACTAAAATGAAGGTACTAGGGTACTACAGAGAGATAAAACATCAGTTTAAAAGCATATACATTGAGAAAAAAATCAATTAAATATAACCGACTTAAAATCATTCCAGTTGCCCTTTCTTGCTTTATTTATGATCAGCAAGTCAGGACTAGAATATCATTTCCATCTATCATAGCAGTAACTCCCTCACGTCCAGTATGACTACGACTCTATCTGAGGTTTTAATCAGACAGAGTAGATAAGGAGTCTGCTGTGCTGTCACTTTAGAAAACCCTTAGCTCTCTGGGAACCCTTTGTCTTGGGTGCATCCTGCATTCAGCCTTAATTTATAAAACAAGGATTATATGAATGTATTGAAAAAACTATATAAAACTTTTTTTTAATGTATAAATGTATATCCCTTTTTATAAATGGAATAAGTTGTATAAAAAAAATTGCACAAAGCCCAAATAGTTTTCATATCATTGTTACAATATTTATGTGCTATATTCTGGGATGTATTTTCAGGGGCCCTGTCTGTGTCTGTAGTTTAGGGCTGTTGTGATAAGGTTCTGGTCTTGTGACTTCTTTTTTGCAATCCCTTATTATGAAATGTAATTATTTTACTGCTGGGAAGCAGTCTTGTTAGTATTATTATTATTAATAAAATACAGGATTTATATAGCACCAATAGTTTGCGTAGCGCTTTACAATATAAAACTAACTAATCTAAAACTGTGAATTTCTTTATCCAGATTTGTATCAGTTAAAAGCTAAACTAAGGCTATTCTGACTCCGATTGTTGTATTAGCGATTTATCCCTTGCTGAGACCTCTATGCCTGGCCTGTATAAGCAGATATGATCACCGTGGACAATCCTTATCAGATAGCTGAACTTACCAAATACCTTGTCATCCACAATTGCTTTATTGCTTGCAGCAGGTTACAGCAGACAACAGGATGCAGCAGATGAATGAACAGACGGTATTTGAAGGTCAGAGATGGTAATATTTCCAAGCATGCAAGCAGATTATTATGTGGGCATGTTACTGTCAGACATTTTGATGCCAGAAGACAACTCAGAGAAGAAGGGGGAAATACATCATAGATGGGAGGGAACACAGAAAATCATGGTGCACTAACCCAAAATGACCACAAGATGTCAGTATAATAACCATCTATACAACCAGTTATAATACATGGCTTAAGAAAAATTACCTATGTAAATTCTCATTTCACATTAATACAAGTGTTAACTATGACTATGCAATGTGCCATATATTTATAACTGTGTAACAGCACAAAGGCAGATATAAAAAAACACAAATGATTGTAGCTCTCTATTCATTATCACATCATAAAATTATTATATTAATTAAGAACCTGAATATGACTTGCTATAAGTATATTGCAATCCACTATACAGCAGAATTTAGACTGCGAGGGGGAGAAGCAACACAAGGAGCCAATCAGTTGTGCTGCAGTGCTTGTGTGCTAACATGGGACATACTTATAGCAGGAGAGAGCAGACAGAGCGATGAGCACATTAATGTGCAACTCCCCTTTTCACTGTGACTGCATTTGGCTGTGTGCTTTAATTTCAGCTTTAAAGGGGTTCTTAACCCTCCGTTTTTTTTTGCTTATATCTACTGCTAGCATGCAGTAAAAAATATTTGGGCTATATATATAATATTAATATAATATAATTAAAAATATTTGGGCTACAAGGTCATGATTTTCTGTTTACTGATTTGTGGAGCAACTCATTAGCTCAAAACCAATTTCAGTGGACTGCAAGGGGCGACAAAGAGTAGCGGGAGAAACCATTAAAGAAGAAAAATAAAGGCTTGTGAAAACAGTTAATAAAGATTACAGCCCAACGACAAAAGATTTGCATTTACTGTCCCTATCCTTTTTCGTAAGCTGAAGCAAGCTGTTTTACTGTCTGATTCTCTCCTTCCTCCTTGCTTTCTTGCAAATTTAATTTAGTGTTGGCAGAATCATAAAGTAGTGTAGATTTAACTGCTTTTTTAGTGCTGGACTGTCATTGTCTAAGGTAGTAAACAAAGCCTTGCAGCAATATAGCAAACCTTCAGCCACTGCCTGATTTAAAATTTCTTCTGGTTTGCAGGGGATGATAAGAAGGTAATATAAAGGATTACAGGAAATAAATCCTTGTGTACAATAAATACAAATATTTTTGAGGAATACACAAAGGGACTATGTACATAAAAAGCTGTGCAATCTAAATGGAATCAAATGGAAAATAAATAATACTTTCAAAGCCCATTATTATATTCCCTTGCTTAATAGGTATGTACACATCTATACAATAGCCAGTACAGGGACTAAATTAGACCTTAGGGTCTAGATTTGCATATATACTCCCACCTTGAGATTCAGTGAAGGGACTTAGCAAGCAAGAGCAAAGTGATAGGATTGAGCCACTGGGAGCTCCCTTTTAGTGGATTATCTAGAAATCTCTATATTTAATACAATATCAAAAATATGAACGATCAAGCCTGTAAAATGGTCAAACTGTAACAAAAATTATGTAAGCTAAACATAAAACACCCCAATATGTGCTCACAAAAATACAATGGGGAACATTTATCAATTTGGTTTCGTACCAATGCCTTTTTTGCACACATGTTATAATGCACATTTTAGGCCGGAACATTACTTAAAGGAGAACTATGGGGGTGAGTGAATTACACTCACCCCCATAGGTAGAGCCGACGTTTGACATTGAAGCTGTCACACGTCTGCTGTATTGATCAGGTAGTCAGCGAACACATACAGTCGCTCGCTCACTTCCTGATCATCTCCCCGCAGGGATTCCCCCCTCCCCTTTCTGATTCTTCAGCACTGACTGGAGGAACGGATGGGGTAGGGGGTGAGCACAGCTGGCTCTGCCTCTAGATAGTCAGAGCCCGCTATCAATCAGCTAGCAGGGTGCATCTCTAAAGTATTATTGGGATCTGTCCCAGCTCCAGCACTCTCAGCATATAACAGGCAATAGCCTGCTATATACTGAGTTTTGGGTCACAGGAGGTATGTTAGCATATGTCCTCCTGTGACCCTAAAGAGAACTGTGGTAAAAAAAGGATACCCCATAATTCTCCTTTAAAACCCCGAAAAAAATTATATAAGTTAATTTTAGTGGCAAAAAACACAATATAATAGGCACGCCCGACACGTTTATGTTAATACGCGCTAGCAGGTGCTAATGCCAACTTTCCACTTCATATAATCTATTGGAGTGCAGATCGAGACCTTGTCTCCTTCCTGCCGACACCCGACAGGCCGGTCCTGCAGGAGGTGTAGTGGAGCCCGGGAACCAAGGCAGCGGTCTCGGGCTGGCGGGGGCGCATTTCATCGGCCTTTGGAAGCAATCTGGTGGCAGTTCAGCCACCAGAATCGCTTCCAGGGTAAAGCCGACAGTCTGTTTAAAGGGGAAGTGACAGCAGCTTATGACATACATCGGTGTCAGCGAAAGGGATATACTGCTGCATCCCTAATTTCTAGTGCATATAGTGACAGATTTATTTCCCCTAGTTGATGTTTCCAAATGTTTTTGGAAGGAGAATTGTCTCTAAATTGTCTCAAAATCTCCTGGATGCCAGCTGAATGACCCTAAAGTGCTTAGCTGACTTGAAGGTAGGAAGCTGACTTGTCATTGCACTATTTGAAGTCCTCAAGGTCTTTTTAATGTTACAAGTGTTGAACGCAATTAGAGAAATAACGTGAAATGTCGCACAATGTGTGCAGTGAGCCGCTAGCATATGAGCATAAAAAAAGACATATAACAGAGATGAAACTTTGTGGTTAACATAGGATTTTGGTCTTTGCAACTATACATTTTTAAGTTCATAAATTTCCCCACTGTGCTTTTGCACTTAAAACAATCACCTTCACGCGCATGTTTGAAAAAAACATTCAACAGACTCCCTTTGAATGGGGTATTTAGTAAAACGAACATGTACTAAAAACAAGGTCATTCTGTTGCTTTAATTATTCTCCTTTGAAAACCGTAGAAAGAGCATGACTGCACATTGTAAATAATACACACTTTAGAAAAATGACAAACACTAAAGAAAAAAAAAACACAAAGCACAGCTTTAATCCTGTTCATTTTTAATAAATGACCCTCCTTCTGTAAATGTATGTTCTGCAGTACTTGGTTGTAAAACATTCAGATTGTAAACTGACATGATTGGAACAAGAACAGGCAGAGAAACAGTTAACTGATAATTAGCCTGAGGTGATAATTTAACAGTTTTGTGATCGGCAAGAAAAGCATGTATCTACATATATTGGTACATGCATGCAAGCCCTGTCCAATGTTCTCTCCAGTACATGTTATCAATCCCCAAAACTGTCACATCAAACTAATTTCCTGGGCTCATCTGCACACCAGAGTGTGCGCTTGGCTCTGAATAGATATGGTGTCAAATTAAACATGGCACGGACACCCATGTCTCCTCTTGCCAGATCTGATCATCCAACCCTGAGGCTCTCTGCAGGCCCATATGGCAGGTCTCAAACACCATACACGCTGAGAGCAGGCATTGGCAGGAGGGATGGTGGGACCAGAGGCTTGGAACGAGCTCAACCACCTACACACAATGCTTTGGGAACATCTACCGCCAGATGTTCAACTGGCCTAGAATCACCGCAACGCTAACATCTCAGGGTCCTTTATTCCTGAAAGGGTTATCATGGCAGTGCTGCATCTATTTAGAATACTCTAAATTAAATATCTGTAGGAGGATTAACTCTTCGGAGGCCATGGCACAGCTCTGGTAAGCGACCTCTTAATTACCAGTGTGTATGCACAGCAAATTAAAGATCATTCTCTAGTGGGAAAAAGCCCTGTAATTACTATTATTAGCAATAAGGGCAGATCTGTGAGAAGGCGAGTGAAAATAGACATCTAGAGGATACGTTTGGAAGAAGACTGTCTTTTGACAGTATTCCTGGTTGGTAACTATCACTAACTCTTTCTTTTATTATTTATTTACTGTTTTGAAGAAACGCATCGTTTATTTTAAATAATCATCTTTTAAATAATACAGAAATCATTGTTCAGCACCGTGGTAGACCACATTTGCCTCTCACAATAATGTATTGGTATATTTCAGTTTTAAACCCAAAAAGGGTTATCTTCTTTGGGGGTCCCTAGGTGACATTAGGGGTCTTGGGGACCCCTGATGTCTCAATAAAGAGGACCTGTCTTTGTTTTTGGTTATCATATTGGGGGATTTTTAGCCCCCTATGTGATAGCAATCAAGTTAAGTTTAAAAAATAAAAAATATTTAAGTCTCATATTAATTTTTTTTTCTTAAAACCACCAAAAAAAGTTTTAAGTCCCCCGCGCGCACGCACTTCTACACGTAAATACACGTCGGTTGCACCTACCTGCAAGAACAACGATTACGCCACACATGTTACATATCGCTGGGAACGTCGCAGGAGAGCAATACTTCTAGGCTCATCAATCACTGATAACATTAAAATGATGAGCGGTAAAAGCTTTAAAGGGTGGCCTAGGGCCAATTTTAGGCATGGTAGCTTTTTGCGATTTAGTGGGCGCACAATTTTAAAACTTGATATGTTTGGTGTCTATTTACCCGACGTGACTCCGTCTTTTATGTTTTACCAAAAAATGGGGTAATAATAAATGTTTTATAACATAACATATGGAAAACAGGTTTTCCATATGTTATGTTATAAAATTTTCGGTCCTTTTTTCATTATATAGTAACAAATAAAAATCCCAGTGGTGATTAAATACTACCAAAAGAAAGCTCTATCTGTCCCCCAAAAAATATATATAATTCATTTCAGTACAGCTTTGCATGATTGAATAAATGTCAAAGTATCGCAGCGTTAAATACTGAAAAATGGCCTGGACAGGAAGGGGGTTTAACACCCCGGTCACAAGCTGTTAAAGTGCTTTGCTGCTTGTTGTTTTTTTTTTTTTCTTTCTTTGCTACAATGATTAGTATTAAGTCATATTGAATTATTGCATATGCTTTCCATTTTTTAATTACAGATGGCCATGCATTGCATACGTATTATACATGCCAACAACAATATATTATAACATAACAGGATTCTGGCAATTTACTGCATTTATGGGAGATTCTCTCAGAAGTTAACTTTTAATAATTTTCACAACGGCTAAGTGTGCATTTCCTTTCAAATACTAAAGATAAGAATTTAGAGCTACTCTGTTCTGCTTTGGGACCTTGGGAGATCTAAACGGTGACAGATTTAAATCTCAATGATAAAATAGTCAGCTTGAAGAGACACTTGTTACAGGTCAGCTCGTTGCCTCTCAAAAGAAATTATAATTATATCCTCTCTTGCCCTTTTGGTCCTAGAGACATGTTTAGATAACCACAGAAACCAGAATATTGCAGATACAATTTGATGACATACATACTGGAAGGGAAAGGGAGTCATCTAGCTAAAGGCTTTGATAAAAGTGTATGTAAACTAGGGATGCACAGATACTTTTCGAGTACCAGTGCAGATACTTGGCATTTTCATGAGAACTACCAGGGTTGCAGCGGTTGCAGCTGGGACCTGGCTCTGGCGCTCCACCACTGTCCTGAAATCATTAGTCTGTATTGTTTTAGAAAAACTGTCACATGACAATAAACAAAAATGTATCAGTACTCGTACTTGTAAGTACTCGGCAAGTACCAGTACTCGTACTCGCAAAACTGGTATCTGTGCATCCCTTTATTTATATTTATAAAAACAAAATCATACATTAAAACAGAGATGCACAAATCCCAGGAGCTCCGTGTGATCCTTACAAATGACAGCTGACTCCTAACTTCTGAATTTTTATCTAGTCTAGTCTTGGAGCTCAAAAGTATCAGTACATGTACTCGTACTTGTACCGAGTACTGTACTTGGTATCTGTGCAACCCTAATGTAAACCTTAACATTTTAAAGTATTAATGCCTTACTCTGCTCATATTAATTTCTATACATTTTACTGTTGCACCATCCCTGCTTGATTCAATTTGGTGATTCTGCCAGGTTTAATGTTTTTGATCATTTCTAGAAGAGGACTGATAACAATTAAATTCTAGCAGCATTGTCTTCCCCTCCCTGTAGCATGGGTATGTCATAACCCAGGTGTTGTTATCCTATAGGGAGCACTAACAATACTAGGCTTTGCCTAGGACTCAAAGAAGAATATAAGTTTGGAACCCTGGCATGCGTGCCACCAGCCACTGCTGCATTGGATGCAAACAGACCTAGGGTGGCCACATGAAAACTGACCAAAAGACGTATTTTAAAATCTTTTCCAGCAGTGTTGCCTGTGTGTCAATGTAGTGTTCAGCATGCACTATAATGGCATATTGTTTGTATACTGGTTTTTACATATACTTTACCTCCAAATGGCCTGTTTGGAAATCATCATCAATACAACATTGATTATGGATCACAAGAGGCACAATCCTCTTGTAATTTGCTAGGATATGACTGCAAAGAAGTCAATCAATGGTCTCATTGATTCCCAAGGTCATTTGCAGGTATCCCTATAGAGAAGGCTGGAGTGAAGAGATTGGATGAATCTGACTTATTATAGTAGGGACCTCTTAATGACTCTATTCCTTAAGACATAATTAAGCCTTGGGACTAATTACTTGGCCAATTCCTTTGTAGAAGTAATGGTTTCAGATGTTAAGAAGGTGTTTATCCAGTTGCATTCAAAATGGGTTCCAGGACCAGACAGGACATAAGTCAGGCCTTTCATGACATACAGAGCTCCTTGGTGTATCCCTAGTGGATGCACACACATTGCCTGTAAATGCACTTGAAGCTTCTATCCTTAAGTGGCATCAATGATTCAGTTTTGCAAAGGAAAAAGCCTGATGACACTAGAAATCGAAATGGATGCCATTCATCTCATTGATGGGAAGATGCTAGCTTCGAATTTCTACTCTATATTTGGAGTTTTTTATCTTTGGGTTTCTACAGTAAATTCAGATCAATTCTGTAGAAATATTGATACTTATATAGGAATGTTTGCCAAGTACAGTATTTAGATCCTGTATGTGCCCAACATTTAAGCATCAGTGACTGGATAACATTGTAGAAAGAAAAGTGGATAATTGTCCATAATGATGATACTTTTTTTCAGTAAAATGCTTTTTTCTAGCTTTGAATGCATCGGAAAATATTTAGAACAGTTACCATTTATTGCTGCATGTGTCGCCATTGGGTATACTTTCTCTCCTTTCCTGACCCAGAAACACAACAGCAAATGGGTAAAAATCTCCCCAAAGTAAAGGGAATCCCCAACTTTGACAATTCCCTGTACATCCCCTCTACTCCCACTCTGGCAAGAACTCTAACATTATCACTACAGAAAGTGGCAATTATTCTTCTCAGAGGGGTCATAGAGAGCAAAAAAAACTCTCTACCTAAAAGTAGAACAAAATATTGGATGGAGTTCTTCTTTGAAGGGCATTAACATTTTTCTAGGATGTTTCCTTCAAGAAAGCATTATTGAGTTTGCAGTGCACAATGGTGTTTGAAAACTCCATTGGTTCCTGGTTTCTGTGTAAGAGACCCTGCATCCTATATCCATGCTATCTGATGTGTGATGATCACCACAATACTATAGTCTGAGGTCATGGGTTAGTAACAAAGTATGGGCAGAGCCTTAACAACAAGATATGAAATATAGTTCTGGCTTGCAGTAACGGATTAAGTTTCCAGAATTCCTGCATGAGATTTTTCCTCGTTCTTCTTTGAGCTCCTCCTCAAAAGGAGCCAATTAGGTCAACCAGCAATATACTGCAAATGCCTCTCTGATGTTTAATGCTAACCTAATAAAGCAAATTATTCATTAACCAATCATGGATTTTGAGTTGCGTGACTTAATGCTTCCTTTCAGCTCTTGCATACAGTGATCATTAGGTGAGTGTAAGCAATTTAGCCAAAGATTCATCATTTGTGAGTTGTGAGTGATATATTACTTACGCTAGTATTCTTCAGCTGCTCTTTTGCCTAAGTCCATTATTCCATCAGTTCTGTTGCACTAAGTGGCTGCAATGAGGCCACCATATTATTGGAGGCACAAACTATCATTGCCCAGCTCTTCCTGTTTCTAAACTTACACCACAATGACACCATTATCGAAAGCAAGTGTGCCTATGATGATGTCATAGGCCTGGTAGGTTACCGTGAAGTAGAAGAACAAAGGGTGCCTAAGTACTTTCAAATGGGAGAAAGTGCTCTGTTGCTTTACAAATTATAGGATAAAGGCACTTTTTTTTTTAAAGTAGTTGCTCATTCCCATTAAATTGTGCTAATAAATCCTTCCTAACTTTCCAACTTTAGTTTTTGAAGCATAGGTCTACTTTAAGGTTTGCATCTATAAAGCAGGAATGGTAAGAAGAGAATTAAAAAAAGTTTAGCCGAGTGTTTGTATTAACCTTTCTAGTTTAGTCCGGCTACAAAAGAAGCACGCTCCGAGCTCCCCATTTAGTGGTCCATGCATGCAAGGCCAAATACAGAACTTGGCAAGCTTCCAGTTCCTGTTATGATATACTCAGAATTCTGACTGTGTTTTACAGGTGCCTGAATTTGTTAATAAAACCCTCTATAACTACTTTGCCTCCCAGACTACAGGACTAGCCAAGGCCTGCACATCTTATTCCATACCCTTGTGAGTTTCAAATGCCTTTTAATGCTTGGATGAGTATATTTAGGAATTACATACATGTTGCTAATCAGGACTTACCTAGTGCTCGAATGAGTGCTTTACTTATTCACTGCCTGGGAGCAGATGGCAAACATATTTTCTATACTCTACCAGCAGCAAATTATACTTATGATATGCATTAAAAAAACTATTTGTGCCTAAAGTAAATTGGGTTTGCAGAATGATATAAATTCCAGCTACGTGGACAGCATAATATACTGTAGAATCCACAGTACAATTTATAGAAGCTTTGAGAGAGTTGGTTGTCACCAGGGCCATCTTTAATATTATTTGGGCCCTGGGCAAGATTTTCCTGATGTGTGCCCACAACCCTACTGTCTCCATCACCTGCCCCCCACTTCCCACCCAGACCCCCCGTATCCATCTACATCACCTTCCCCTAAATAGAAACTAAAAGATAAAGTATATATTACAGAAAATTGTTATCCTACTTACCGTAATTTTCTTTTCCTGGCTCATCCTCATGTCAGCATACTGATGGGTCAGCTTCGCCCCTCTGACCCCACAGGACCACCTCCCAAAGTGAATAAAGGCCCGACCCCCCCCCTCTGATACCTGTTCCCTGACAAGATGAGCGACAGGCCCGCAACTGAGGGTGGGTATGTATGCTGACATGAGGATGAGCCAGGAAAAGAAAATTACGGTAAGTAGGATAACAATTTTCTGTATTCCTGGCTCACCTCATGTCAGCATACTGATGGGACATAGCAAGCAACCCCATGAGGGAGGGAAGAAAAAGAAAACACAACCAATGCCATTTGTTGCAAAAACATAAGACACCACATTTATTAGGAAATTGCTGAAGACAAAACCGCAGACCCAAAGCGAGCCAATCTAGCCACTGCAACATCCATGTGATAGTGACGGACAAACGTGTTTCGTGACGTCCACCTCGCCGTTTTACAGATATCCTCAATCGACACTTTGGCGTAAGTGGCAAAAGAAGTGGCCATCCCCCTTGTCGAGTGTGCTCGGACTTCCACAGGAGGAGCAAGACCCTGTTTCAAGTAGGCTGCTTTAATTGCTGCTTGAATCCAAGTTGCCAACAATCGAGGCGTAGCCGCCATTCCTTTTTTTGGACCTTTGGGGAGAACAAACAGCCGATCTGTCCGCCTAAAAGACAGCGTTCTCTTCAGGTATTCCCCGAATAAGATGACCAGGTCTAATGCCAGAGGAAGCTCTTGACTCAGGTCCGCTTGTGATGCCCGGCGTCCGGGCAAGACCACTTCCCAATCCGCATGAAATGCCGAAGACACCTTGGGCCTGAACTCTGGCGATGGCCTTAGAATAACCTGGTTCCCCAGAACCACACAAAAAGGCTCTTTGTGTGAGAGTGCTGCTAACTCTGAAACTCTCTTTCAGCTGAAGTGATAGCCGTTAGAAATACCAACTTCAGAGTCAGGGACCATAGTGTGCACTGGTCTAAAGGATGGTACGGAGGGTGTGACAGGACCTGAAGGACTAGATCCAGGTCCCATGATGGATATAAGGCTCTCCTTGGAGGTCACGTTCTGAGTGCGGCTCTCATGAATGTCCTGAGCAAAGCGTTGTCCGCCCATTTAACTCCCGTAAAGGCCGATAAGGCCGAATCCGGAACCCGCAGAGAGTTGTATGCCAGATCGGCATCTAAGGCTGATTGTAGGAAGTCTAGAATCTCCGGAATACCCGCTGACATTGGAGTGAAGCCTTTTGCACTTGCAAACATTAGAAACTTGTTCCATATTCTTCAATAAGTCGCGCGTGTCGCAGGTCCCCTCGAACGAAGCATGGTATCAATGACTCTTAATGAAAGGCCCTGGTTCTTCCACCCTGCGCATTCAGGAACCATGCTGCCAGGTGCAAACGTGAGGGATTCGGGTGCTGACATTGTCCCTGGAGAAGAAGATCCCTCCTGACCGGGAGCAACCATGGAGGGAAAGACGCCATCTGTTGTAGTAACGGAAACCAAGGCCTCCTCGGCCAGAATGGGAGGACTGCAATCACCTGAACCTTCTCCAACTGGATCTTTCTCAGAACCCGGAGCACTAAGGGCCAAGGGGGAAATACGTATGCCAGCGGGAAGTCCCATGTTACCGAGAATGCATCCTGGCGTAATGCCCTGTGACATCTGTTTCTGGAAAAGAATAGTGGAAGCTTCGTGTTCTTCCTGGTAGCCATGAGGTCGATGACTGGGGTTCCCCACCTCCTGAACACTGGCTCCAGATAAAGGGAATTCAGCTCCCATTCGCAGTTGGCCAGGAAATGCCTGCTCAAATGGTCCGCCAACCTGTTCTCTGGCCCCGGGAGGTAGGCTGCCGTAAGGGAAAGTAAGTGCCTCTCGGCCCAAGGAAAGATCTCCTGAGATAGAGCCAATAGGGAAAGACTCCTGGTCCCCCCCTGTCTGTGAACATAGGACACCGCCGTCTTGTTGTCCATAAGGAGTCTGACCGGCCTGCCCTCGATCAATTCGTGAAAAGCCTGCAAGGCCAGGGATGCCGCCTTCAGTTCCAACCAGTTGGAATGGTGAATCACCGAGCCCTTCCAGCGGGCTGGAACCCGTTGCTCTAAGCAGTGGGCTCCCCATCCTTGGAGGCTGGCATCTGTAGTAAGCATAATCCAACTCTGTGGATCCAGAGACACACAACCCCCGAGAGGAATTTCGTATTTCCTGCCTGTATTTGTAATGTAACTCTCAGCAGCAGAAGAGAACCTCTGATTGGTCAACCAAAACTAAATACGAATTCCGTTAACGGATTCCGTATCCGAATTTCGTATTTCGGACTTTAAAAAAAATACCATCAACTCCAATATAAATGTACTTTGCTTCTTAACTTCAATATATAACGAATGTTCGTAACGGAACGAAAATACGTCAACGGAATTTCGTATTTCCTGCCTGTGTATTGTAATGCAACCCTCAGCAGCAGCAGATCCGTATTTCGGATTAAAAAAAAAATCTTGTCATGTTGTTCAACCTCATTTACAGGGGTAATATTAGTTCCTGTTTCAAATAAATTCGGATCTGAAATTCGTTAACGGAATTTCGTATTTCGGATATAAATTCGGAAACTGCCATTCGGATTTCGTATGCTTACGAATCTACGAATTTCAGGAAAATTCATACGAATTTCGATTCGTAACGAAACGAATCGCACAGGTCTAGAAGGCATACTCTGGCCATGGATGAGTCCAGAAGTACCCCCAAATATTCCATCCTCTGCGTGGGAACCAGTTGACTCTTCTCGTGGTTCACCAACCACCCGAAACGGAACAACGATCCCGACGGATGCCCAAGGAGAGGCTGTTGCTGTCCAGTATTAAAATATTGTCTAAGTAGTGGAATATCTTTATTCCCTGTGTGCGAAGGATGGCGATCATGGATAACAACAGTTTTGAAAAAGTCCTCGGTGCCGAAGAAAGGCCGAATGGCAGTTCCCTGAATTGGAAATGCAAACCTGCTATGGAAAACCGGAGGAACTTCTGATGGCAGAGAGCAACTGGCACATGTAGGTATGTATCCTCCAGGTCTACGGACACCATCCATTCTCCCCTTTCGACAATGGCAATAATTGTCTGGACTAACTCCATCCTGAATGATTCTGCTTTGACATAGACATTTAATTTCTTCAGGTCTAATACTGGGTGGAGCCCCCCTGAAGATTTGGTCACCAGAAAAAGTGTTGAGTAGAATCCTTGACTGAACTCCTCCGTCAGAACCGGCACAATGGCCCCTTTCTGCAGTAATTCTCTGACATATCCGAGCAGACAATCTCTCCGGACAGGATCCCGAGGCACCAGTGTTTGAATGAACCGTTGGGTTGGTGTACTCTGGAACTCCACCCGATAACCAGTAGTGACGATTCTCTTGGCCCATGAATCGTTCACCTGTGCCACCCAAGTATCCCGGAACAGGAGCAATCTTGCTCCCACCCGAGGGACTTGGGTAGGCGCACCATCAAAATTGTTTAGGTGGGGCCTTACTCGATTGGCCAGCCTTAGCCTTCACATCCCGAAGCAGGGAACTTTGTGTTCCTTTCCACTGGGGCCTGGAAAATTGCCTGCCCGGCTTATATGACCTAGCATCCCGGAACTTCTGGGACGGCTGACTGGGGCGGAAGACCTGCTGTCTTCTCCTATTGGCTTGTGGTAGAAGCCCCGACTTGCCCCCGGTGACTCTCTTGATAGCTTCATCAAGCGTCTTACCAAATAGCGTCTTGCCGTTGTATGGAATCGAACACAGTGCTTGCTTGGAGGCTGCATTTGCGGTCCAGTGGCGTAGCCACAACGCTCTTTTTGCTGTAATGGACTGAGCCATCAATTTTGAAGAAAGTCGCACCAAATCCACCGAAGATTCTGCCAGAAAGTCTGCTGATAGTAACAGCTCCTCCAGTGCTGCCAAGATGCGAGCACTATCTAGACCTGACTTCAGGGCCGTTTCCACATAACCTTGCAGCAAGTGTGCAGGGACATGCAATGTAAATGCAATGTAATGTAAATTACGTGGATATATTAGTAACATCTGTCTTGCATTTACACAGTATATCACTGAATACTTCCTGCAAGGTGTGCTGAATAATGCACCTTGCAGCAAGTATTTAGTGATATGCATGTAAATGCACAGCATTTATTATGAAATTAACCTTTTTATTAAAACTGTATTAATAAATGCTTTATTTTAGACTTTAGAACAAATTAACATTATTTAATAATTTATGAAACAAAATGTTTGCTTCTACCTGTTCTTCTGCTTCGAGAATCACAGAGTAAGAGACTTCTGCTGTGCCTGGTTGTGTCCTCCCACTCCTTCTCCTCCAAGCCTGCTGAATCTCAGACCTGATGCCTGTGTCTATGTGACAGGCATCGGGGAGAGGGTCACAGCAGGAGGAGGCACACAGATACTGATGCTAGACGAGAATGGATGGGCGGTCTCCCCACCAGCGGAGCCGCTGCACTTGTGCTGTCTGCCGTTCGGGGCAAAAGGGACAGCTGCTGTGGGCCCCTGTACATTATGGGGTGCAGTGGCCCCTTTTGCCCTGGTTGTCACCTGCGAGTTTGGAGCTCTAACAGATGAAATGATAAGAGGCCAACTAGTAGAAAAAACAAAAGCAGCTTACATTAGAGAGAGATTGCTCTTGGGACATGATTTAACTCTTACAAAGGCTATTACAATTTCAAGCCAAAGGTAAAATCATGTGGCTGAGGCAAAAAACTTCAGTCAGAGAACTACTGGCACCATACAGGATGTGAATTCAGAATCTAATTACAAGGCACATATTCAGGACTGATAGAAATGTACAAGAGATTTATCTAAACTGCAATGTGAAGCTTTATATACATAGAACAAATACTGCTTCAGGTGCAGTTCAACGAAGCACATTGCAAACTATGCTGTGTGCCCTGCAAAAGATACAAGGTGCCGTAAATACTAGGAATGGAACACTTTAAAAAAAATCTGCCTTACTTCTACTGCAAGACAGGATCCTGAAGTTACTTCCCCAGAGGTTACCATCTTAAGTGTAAATAAATATGATGTTTCCATTCCTTTTTTGCACTGCAACTATTACTACTGCTAACAAGGGCTACTCCATTATGCAGATGCTTGATACAGAATCAGCTGTCTCAGTACTGCCTGAGGAAATCTACCAGAAGGACTTTGCAAATGAACCACTTAATGCACCTACTCTAAAACTGGTTAGTTATTTTAGAGACCCTATTCCTGTGCTTGGTTGCCTGCCAATGACTGTAAAACTTCAATTAAGTAGTGTGCAAGCTGAATAGTAATTTGTAAAGAAGCACACCACTGTACTGGTAAGGGATTTTTTTCCTGCATCTACAGTTAGTGGACCAGTTGCCCCTCTGTACCAATGTCCAAAGATTCACCACTCAACGACATCTCACTGGGCTATGCAAAGACCTTTGTACACAAAAGTGCAATCAGGTGTGAAACCCCTGTGTTACAAATTAAAATGTTTATCCTGCTCTATATGTGTACCCATTTTCAAAGAACTTAAGAAATTACTAGAACAAAATGGAAAAATAAATCTATCTAAATGGGAATCTTCTAATGGGGTGACAAAGAAGAAAACAGGAGGTATTAGACTGTGTGTTGACCTTCGTCAACCAAAAAAAAGCTGTTATTATGGATAGTCATTTGAGAAAGTATTTTCAGAACTCTAGTTCTAAGCTAATTTATTTTTTACCCAGGATCTTCAAAGTGCATGTTATCAGGTTTTGCTGGATAAAGAAAGTAGGGACCTCACAATATTTATTACCCATGAGGGCCTGTTCTGTTTCAAACCTGTACCTTATGGATTAGCTTCAGAACCCAATTGTTTTCAAAGACTGGTGTTTTTAATCCTCAGTAACATACCTGGTATACAGTGCTATCTGGATGAAATAGTTATATGACCCAACTCCGGCTCTTCACAACAAGTACCTTACAATTGTTCTTAAGTGCGTTGAATCTGGAGGACTGAAACTGAACTTTCTAAATGCTGCTTTAGACAAAATCTGCTGTCATTTCTGGGTTATATATATATTATATTACACGGGGTGCTGTTGCCTGATCCTGGGCAGCGGTGTATCACCGTAAAACAACGCCGCCCGCCGTCTGCCCAAGCCGTCCACTCCAGGCCGACGTCTGCGTCATCACATCCAGGTCATTAACCCTCGCGGTGCCGCTCCCAGCGAATCTACCACTCCAGGCAAACGCCTTGTTTGCCTCGCGGCAGATACGCCCCTGATCCTGGGCATGTAGAAGCTGTGATACAAGCATCTGCTGCATGTGACTTTCTGACCTTACAAGTCACACGTTATGATGTTCCAAATATATTCCCAATTATGCCTCAGTTGTGGAGCCATTGAGAACAATTCTAAATGGAAATGCAAGCATGGTCTGCTCGGTGGCTGCCCAGCACAGCTTTGAAACATCTCATCACGAGTAGTCCAGCAGTAGCATTATTTGATCCTTCTTTACCTATTGTCACTACAGATGCTTCAGGCTATGGCCTTAGTGCAGTCCTTCCACAGCTCCATGCAGACCAGGTAAAGAAAACTGTTTATTTTACATCCAGAATCCTCAAAGAAGCAGAATGAAAGCATTCTACTGTGAGAAAAGATCCCTAGCAGGTATTTGGGTGACAGAAAAATGGGAAACATACGTGTGGGGTCGACAGTTCACCTTGCAGACTGACTACAGTCCTTTAACTACACTGATTACCACAAAGGGACTAAGGCAAGCAGGAATGCCCTCACGGGCAGGGCCCTCCTTACCATCTTGTCTTGATTTGTATTGTGATTGTAATGTCTTCCCTATATTGTAAAGCGCTGCACAAACTGTTGGCGCTATATAAATCCTGTATAATAATAATAATAATAATGCATATAGCCAGATGATCAGCAAGGCTACCAAGGAATTGAAAGAACAAAGCAAGTACTATCTGAACTGTAAAGCTAGCCAGACATGGATGCCTGAGTACAATCTACCAGTCATGACAAATCTGCTGTCACACATATTCCACCACTCCAGCCTATTGCAATTTTCTAATTCTGCCTGGAGATGCTTCTTTTGATATTGCAGGTCCTTTCGGAGAAAATAGCCAGAAATTGTGTTTGTCTCAAATATAACATCTGCTATTATAATTACATTTCTCTCCACAGTCTTCAGCAGGGAAGGTAACCCAAAGCTACTAGTGTCTGACAATGGACCACAATGTGTTTCATCTGAGTTTAAATCCTTCCTGACAGAGCATATGAAATCCTCAGCTTATTACCCAAAGCAAAAAGAGAGAGTGAGAGATCCAACAGAAGCCTTAAAGAAGCTCTTCAAAATTAAAAACTTACAATGAAATCTAGAGCATTTTTGACCACTGAGTTTTGACATGTCTACAGAGTGACTAGACATGTAACTACACAAGCATCACCATCTGAACTACTACATGCCTGACCAATGCCCATCAAACTATATGTTGCTGACATACAACTCCCTTAAAGTTCAGTGCCACTACAAGACAAAAGTAAGACATATACCGAGTTATACTGAGTGGGAACGTGGTGCACTTTCAGCCTGGATCTCTAGTTAGAGTTATAAAACCTGGTCTACCGAAACTGGGACAATCCAAATTTTCCAGTCCATTTACAGTGACAAGTCAACAAGGACCTTATGCCTTATGAACTGTCTGATGGACACATATGAAACGGCAGTCGTGTAATCCTGTAGAATGATTCCTGTGAGGGTAACACCTTTTGTGTTACATGTTTTTCTTTAAAATAAAAGTGGACAAGGAGCCCTTGAACATACTTTGCTGGACTGAAGTTTGTGAAAAGCTCTCCATTTGAAGCTAACTTTTACAGAGTAAACAACATTTTTGAGCTTAAAGTGTATGTCAAGCCCAAATCTTTTTTTTTTCCAGAACAGGGAAGAATGAGAAAGAATGAGAACCTTTATTGGTTAGTGGGGCTCCATTAGAGCAATTTTCCCTCTAGTGCTGTACTACTGACAACATTTTAACTAGACAGGAAGCAAGGGAAGATGTGTAACAGGGGTGCAGACAGAAATAAAACTCTAACGGGGGTTCTAGCCTTCCCCTACTCTACAAAATAATTTTTTTCTGTCTGTATTGCAACTGGAGAGTTCCCCTCACTTCCTGTCTGGTAAAATGTTGTCAGCAGAACAGGAAGTGGGGAAATCTCTCTAGTGGAGCCCCAGCTATAAGAAAATCCTGACTGGGGCTCTTACCCTTCTCCAGTTCATCCAAAACTAAGAAAAAAGTTTTGGCTGGACATACACTTTAATTAATAAGGCAAAGAGAGAAAGGACATTAACCCGGAGTGTTCAATAACACATCATATCATAAAGAGCAGCTGTAAAGCTGTAATCTTTTTTATTGATTTTTCTAAATACATGCTTGCAAAATGTAAATAACATTATCATTGTGTTAATGGATAACTTCTGCTAATGTATTGTGCATCAAACAGGGCCTGTCTTCTCTCTGTTGCTGAATAAACTGCATACCCTTAAAGAAGAACTCTGGGGAACATTATTATTAACGCTTGCAGTGGGGCTACCCTCACACTGCAAAGGGTAACTGCTAACAAAACTAACAAAGCTTTACTCACCTGATCCTCTGTGCCGGTTGTCTGTTACACCGGTCCTTTCTGCTCCTCTCCCCCTCCATGAGTCATCACGTGTATTGGACGTGAGGGTGCCGAGAGACATACCATCACTGCAGCGGAGGATTACACAGGCTGGGTGGAGCGTGTCACAGGTGGCCAGCTCCTTGGATCAGGTGAATACATTGTGGTTATTTTCCTCTCTTGACCAAAATGAGCACCTAACCTTTGCAGTGCAGGGGAAGCCCCAAAGTAAGGGTTAATAATAAAAAAATGTAAGCTAATTCTGCTTTAAGCTATCCATTCACTGTTCATATTTAGTTGGAAATCCTTCATTAGAGCCTTCAATCTTGCCATCATTGGACCAACTCAATCATTGAGTCAACTTGCCATCATTGTGTCAACTAATTCGTTTTTTTTGTAATTTTGTTCAGACCTGCTACTTGAATCCATTACCAGACATACGGTTTTAACCCCAAAAAGACCCTTTCACTGCCAAGGCCTTTTTTTTTTAGTTTTTTTTGCACACATGATATAATCCACATTTTAGGCCTGAAAATTACTTCAAGCCCCCAAAACATATGTATTTGTAGAATAAAATAGTGGCAGTTGCAAATTTTTATGTTGCACAATATTGGCGCAACTCATTATCAAATCCAGAAATTTAGTGAAAAATGCACTTAAGTTAAAGTAGTTAAAATATAAAAGATGAGGTTACGACAAGTAAATAGATACCCAACATGCCCAGGTTAAAAATTGCGTACATCGGTGAAACGGCAACAAAATTCATTACCCCAAAAAGTCCATAGACGCGCTTTAAAAGCCCCTACAGGTCATCAGTTTAGAGATATGCATAAATATTGGAGATATGCATAAATATTGGCTTTAGAATTCTTGCTCTCACTCCGGCGTGCGCAGTGATACCCAACTTGTGTAGCACGATCAATTTTTTCGCACTTCAATAGCTTATGGCTCGGCTTTAGTAGCCGAGCAATGACAGCTCCGGGACCAGAAGTGATGCAATACGTGTCGCTCCCAGTCCCATAGAGCGGGGAGACGATTGGTGAGCGGATGTTTGCCGTTCTTCTCCCCAGCGTCCCGTCACCATCCAACATGCCGGTCCTGGGCCCACAGGAGGGGCAGCAGAGCCCGGGAAACACGGCAGGGTTTTTGGGGCGGGGGCAAGCATTCTACCAGCCTATAGAAGTGATCTGGCTGCCAGAATCGCTTCTATTGTAAAGCCGGCAGCCGGCTTTACAAAGGTAAACAGAGTCTGATGTACTTGATGTACTATGTATGTCCGTGGTCGCAATGGATTTAAACAGGTTTCTCTTGTGCCTAGCACATGCACATTACAATATCTATGGTTTTTCCCAAATGAAAACCACATTCCCTTAGGAATTTAATGTGTTCAGATTTGAAACAAGAAAAAATTTAAATCCTGCTCCTTCAATTTTCCTTGGCGTTTAAAAACTATTGTGTATTAGACCCCACTAACCTTTACAAAATTGAATGAATGATCTGAAACGTAATATTTTCAAACAAAATTCTACAGGCGTATGGCCAGCTTTAGTAGATGTAAACTCTATCTGGAAGAATTTTTATTTGCTAAAGCACCGTGTATGAATAACACAATTGCCATGTTTTTCATAAGCTACCATTTTACAACTTTTTACATCTGAGTGCAGCTGAGCCCTTCAGTCTCTTCCTGTCAAAATGCATTCACTCCATTGTCAGCTGCAAATTACTCTCTTCACAGGATAGTGACAATATTGGACGTGGATGATGTCTGGCCATGTGTGTGGCAGCTTGTAGTCTCAACCAGGGGTGCATACAGCGGTGTATTTAAGTTTTGTGCTGCCCTAGGCAAGGCAGCAACGCCGCCCCGCATGATAGGTTGACAATACAAAAGTAATTTTGGTAGACAGTTGTAGCTCTGTATCTGAACAAGAACCTCTATGGCAGGATCAACCAGGTATTAAAATGACCTTTTAAAATGATATTGACATGTTAAGGCTTATAGTACTTGATTCTGTGTTTTTAACTGCAGTTTTGTAGTACATTGTCTTTTAAACTCCCAGCATATACTATCCTGTTATAACATCAACATTATAATAGGAATACACTACAACTAGAGTTGTTTTTGTTAATGCAATCAAAGGTTATTTGAACAATCCCTATTATGTAGTGAGTGCTGCCTTCAATCTGCCCATCACTTTCATCAACTTCCCAGATTCCCAGTGTGCTTTGCGTCTCTTTCCCTGCTGCTTGATGTGATGCAATCTTCATGTCTCAAGACTACCTATCCCATCATGCATTGCTTCCAGCAAGCAATGATAATTTTACATTGTTCACAAGGAAGTGCATATTCACTGGGCTGAGTGAAATTGTGCCGCTGCATTGAGGAAGTACATCGTATGGGCATCTTCAATAAGTAGGTTTACAGACTTCTAGATGTGTATGGTTATTAGCAGTGGGATATAATTCATGGAAATTCAATATAGGAATACATATTTATTTTTCGTTTTTGAACATAAATACCCTTTACCAGTTAATTTATTGCAGACAAGTTTGGATGGGCTTAGGGGTTTTTCACCTTTTTTTCTGATGGACTTTTTGCAGGTCTGCCTGGCTCTATTTACCTGGTCAGAGACTGCTAAACGGGCAATCACTTAGGCCTGGTTCACACATAGGCCCATTGCATATGCGCGTCTGTCGCGCGGTTTTTTTACCGCGATTCGCGGTAAAAAAAATGTGCGACAAACGCGTGTTTCTGAGGGCTACTTGGCTGAATCCAATGGAAACGCGCAACAAAAAGTAGTACATGTACCTTTTCAGGCGTGGGCCGTTTTATAGCGCGTTAGGGACGGCTGAAATACGCCAAGGTGTGAACCAGACCCATTGAATACAATGGGATTTAGATGTTTGAGCGTTTTGTAGAGCGTTCGTCAAGCGTAGAACGCACTACAAAACGTTCAGGTGTGAACGAGGCCTTAAAGGGACTCATTACAACAGCCTGATAGCTTATGGAAATGTCACCCTTTTCTTTTGTATGATAAGAGGCAAACTGAAGGGATTGAATATATTTTCAAGGGCAAAACAGAACCCCCTATGCTAAAAAGTGATTGGCTGGTGTTGCACTTTGCTCATTATATAAGTTAACGAACAATATAACCACTTAGCAGAGTAAATACAAGGAATCACACACTAGCAGTCTTCAATTATAAAATTCTTCCTTTAGATTTCCAGGAAAAGCTTTTTACTTTTACGCAACCTTTTTTTTTTTTTTTTGCATATACCTGCAGCATGTCTCTGTCTCTCTTTCTTTGTAATACATCATTCAGGTCTCTGAGCTGGCTGACAGTTTATAATAAGTGTCCCTGCTTCTTTCACACTGTTGTATATTAGCAGATCCACTACCAGATAAAAAACAGCCCCCCATGTTTCTGAGCTCCACATATCTCCGACCGGGGCCCAGTGCTTCAATAATTGAGACACATAATGAGGGAGAACTTGTTGTAATAGCAGGGATTAGGAAGCATAACAGTTTTGCAATATGACAGAAAGGTGTCAGAACAAATTATTGAAATGACACAATTTTACTTAAAATGGCACAACGCGAGCTTAGAAAAAAAAATTGCCAGCCTAAAAGCCATTTTTGACAGATTTTACAAACCGTAATGCAATGATATTTAAAGTACAAATTGTTTCAATGATAATTTGGTACTTTATCGCAATTGGACAGCCAAATATAACAATAGATAAGTCAGGATTGTAAAAGAAAGATATAATGAAAAATACAGTGCTGGACTAGAGTGGACCTATAATCATATATTAAAGTGATATTAAAGTTAAAAGGTTTTTAATCTATTTTAAATGCTGATGGAATCACTTTCAATGGATGCTGCTTCTTGATGCTAAAAATGTTTAGTTTCCTGCAGAATCAGCTGGTCCCCTGAGCACTCGTCCTGATATCCTGTTTTAGGGTGGCTCCTTTCCCTTGCAGTTTCCCTATTGACAAGACAGTTGTGGATAACCAGGCCCATGGCCCCCCAGGTGTAATCTCCCCCCCTAAAATATATATGGCTTGAAGTTTTGAAAATAGATTTTTATTTAAATATCACATATAATGCAAAAATACATACAAATTTGAATGAAAGAAAGGGAGCAACGGCAGTTGCAACCAGTTAAAAACAAAATTAAGCCAGAGGCATAGACCCATTAAACATGTTCAGACATTACCATAATAAATCAATATATTCTATAAGTCCATTCCCTACGCGTTTCGCAACTTGGCTTCTTCAGGGGATTATGACCTACCCTAACAAAAAATAATAATGATGCATTCAATTAACATGAATCCACAAAGTTGTTAGATCTATTTTCGAGTATATAAAGTACACAGGATATATAAAGACATGTTATATATTAGGGAGATTTACCTTCCCTACCTGTTGCTGCCCCATCCCCCACCACTGCCATCTATTCTTTCCCTCCTATCGGGTTCAGTGTCTTGTCTCTTCAGGTGCAAAGGGGCTGGGGCATGTGCAGTCAGTGTATACAGATAGAAAAAAAATGCTGGGAGAAACGGTAAAAATGTTTTTTAGCAGACGAGACAAGTAAGGATTTTTTTCTGTCAAATAAACTCTACCTCCTAGCAAATGTATTTCCGCTATAAAGGGCAAGCAAAAAAGTAATTTTTGTTATAGTGACCGATTCATTTCCGTGCAATATTTTCTCTGCTGTGCAGACAGGCCTTAATTTTGTCAGTTGACCCTATACAAGTAATATACAAATCTTACTCCTAAAACATGCTGACTGCTGCATGAACCCTGAGGGGAGTGTTGTTGCCCCTGAAACGCGTTGGATTTTTTTTCATTTGATCAAATTGTGAACAATTAAAGGTACTTTTGGACTCTTTCATCTTTTGGTTTGGCACCCTATATTTCTAAACATTGAGTCACTTCTGGTTACAAGGGTGGCCTGTTTTGTTTGGGAGCTGCCTTACCCAAGCCGTGAGCTTGATTGCAAACTTTCCTGCATTTGGCCGATTTTAGTGAGCACAGAAACCCCAGCACCTCTTAAATGTGGGGTAGAGTTAGGAGGCAAAGTTGAGACTTCCTAAAAAATATCTGTAGCTGCAGAGAATGGGAGTCCCAGCTACCAGGTTAAAATCTAGCATAAGGAAAAACATAGAGCTTACAGGTCACTGGCATCCATTAGGGAATATATATAGAAATGTTAGAATAGAGAATCATTTTTTACAAAGTGACTCTTTATCAGTACTGATATTAATCTGTGGCTCATGCTGTAGCAGACGCCAGGGTTCAGCAGTCGCAGAAGGCAGGAACAGACAGCGGTCATGTGCCAGTCTCAGTTTCTGGACAAGCTTGCCTCCCTTTAAACACAAACCCAGCACACTCCTCCTTGACATTCCGGACTCGTGTTCCTCAGATTTATCTCATTTATTCCCTTTCTGCCGCTTTTCTTCTCGCCAATTTACTTGCTGCTCACACAAGTAGAAAGAATTGTGCATTTAACATGTGCTGGTGCAGAAAGCCGCCGGCAGATCCACTGATGATTGACGGCTGGAACCATTAATACACTCCAAGGAAGAGACTTGCTGGATGGGAGAGCAGGGGTTAAGGTTAATAAAGACCTATTAAACAATAGAAATGTATAATACTTTATATATATAGATATATATCTATCTATATATATATCTATATATATACTATAAGGCAGT
>NW_017307846.1:60023-62134 GCF_000935625.1 Nanorana parkeri
TATTATTATTATTATTATTATTATCATCATCAATAGCCACTGGAACTGAATACACTATGTATTTCATCATCATCATCCTCTTCCTCCTCATAATCATCAATAGTCACTGGGGCTGAATACACAATATACTTCATTATTATCATTACATTATTAATATAATACAGGGACGTAACTAGAAATTACAGGGCCCCATAGCAAAATTTTCTATGGGGCCCTGTGATTTCTAGTTACGCCCCTTGCAGAGCGCACCTGATATCCCAAACAGCCCACCTAAGAGTGACCCTGCATAGCCCAACATAGACTCTCCATGGTGGGCTCTGCAGGGTCTCAGGTGGGCTGGTCACACCCCTGCACACCTCTTACCTGTCAGCCTGATCTGCTGTCCGCCTCCTGTCGCCGGGCCCCGCCTCCTTCTCCACTGCCAACGCCGAGCCCAGCCTCCTCCTCCTCCGCAGCTGCTGGCTTTCACTGACTCAGCAACGGCTGTGAGGAGAAACGCGCCATTGCTCAGATCACTGACAGGTTGCCAGTGATCTGAACAGCGGCGTGTTTCTCCTCACAGCCAGCAGCCTCAGATGCCAAAGTGACTCAGGCGGCCCACACGGCAACAGGGGGATCCCTTTGTTCCTTGTCCTGGCCTGGCCCCCCTGTGCCCCAGGACGCCAGGGTCGCTATGGAGATTGTTCTGCCACGGATATATTATTTAAACTAGCTTATTACATTTTGTGGGTCCTCTATGTACATATAAAGGCTAACTACCATAACCTTAGCATTTTTACTATTTATCTTACATACAGATGAAAATTTAATCAGTTTGAAGCGCCCTCTTTCAGAAAAAAGACTTCCGGGTAAATGTTACAATTATATTCAGAGTGTATACTCACTGAAAATACAGTATAGTAGCAGTTTAAAGTGACCCTGTCAGCTTAAGAAAAATACAGATGAAAAGTCTCTGCAACAGAAGAGAGGGATCTATGTCAGTAACGGACTCAGAGGTGATGTTGGGGTCGGAGAATGGAACGTTGGGCAGCAGTGGCACTGGCGGTAAGGTAGGAGACACTGCAGAGGTTAGTATACAACCGTTTCTACTGCAGGGATCTTTCTAACGGCAGAGACCTTTAATCCATAAATTTTGTTGGTCGTGGTATAAAGATAAATAAAAAACAAAAAACAAATTACAAGCACTTTCTGGTCACAAGGAGCATTGGAAGCTCACTGCCTTTTAGATGCATATAAGGAAATTGATAGCATCAACCTTCACATCTCCCAATTTTCTGAGATGAGAAAGAGGGACACCTTCAAGCACAATGTATTCAGGCAATGAGCACACCTCTACCACACCCCCAGTTATGCAGACCATTAATAATTTATATACCAAAAATGTTTGGTTAAACCCAGAATTGTTATTTTTTACCAGTACTTTTCCTTTATAATGGCTTTTCGAAATGGCTAACAAGATAATTAGGAGATAAAAAGGTTTTAGAGAAGAATAACACTTTTGGTAGTTAAAAAGAACCCTTTCATAGATAATTGTACATCAGACCAAAAAGGACAACTGAGGAGGTAAGAGGGAAAAAGATTTAGTTCCAAATGAGAGACAGCTGGAGGTATGAAGCTTCTTAGATGTGTATTTCTGTACATCCAATTCCAAGATATATAATGCTCTACCAGACCGTGCTGACAGATGGAGGACCTCACTTTCCTCTACAGCAAATAATGCATTACAGCTTGCTCATTTCCCAGCCTGTATCTGGACTGAGAAGGAACAGCAACCAACTGATAAGGTCAGCTCTATACTCGTTCCTCCTGTCAGCATGTTAATTGCCCGCACAGCATGCAACCGCATTGATTGGCTCCAAGTGATGCCCCTCCATGACCTTATCCAAATTCTGCTGCAAAGGGGAGATTTAGGAGAATCAAGAAAGATTCTAGTAACTATACCAGCTGCATTTAAAAATACTACTTGGGCTTCTGTTGATGGCATAACTTTATGATGCTTCTGAGATCATTACGACTTTAAGATCATTATGACTTTAAATGAGAAGCTACTTCTAACCTGCTTGCAGAGAACAAAGGTGCGTGGGCACATGACCTTCGTACATAACTGTATC
>NW_017307846.1:62207-76190 GCF_000935625.1 Nanorana parkeri
TTTAACTGTTTATTTTCAATATAGAAGGGCTATGTGTTTTACGGTTGCTTACGGGTCCATTCACACATCTCAATTGCATGTGCAAAACACATTATGGCTTTTCAATGGAACCTGAAAACACTAAAGCAACACACCTTGTTGCATGGTGACACACAACCGCGTGCTGCTTCAGAAAAACTGGTGCATGTCCCTTGGTATGTCTCTTTGATGCACAATGCAGCATACATTAAAGCGCATGTATTACGGCAATACACCAGAACATGAATGCGTAAATGGGCACTTAGGTGTTAGGTACAATTTTAGGTTAGGGACATTTAGGAGACCTTTGTAATGTTCACTTGTTTTTTGTTGCTAAAAAGATCTGAAACAAGATTTACCAGCATCGGTCTATCAGTACCAGATATAAAAAAAACTATATTTTTAAGGTGGGCAAATTTCACTAGTGCAGACAATAAAGTCCTCCGTATGCCAAGCCATTTTCTCCTAGCCTGGCCCTGTACCTAAGGTATACATACACATACAAATGAATGCACAGGTAACTGGGACATTTTGTTGTGTTGTTTTATCCCCCCTCTTTTGTTCTCCATTAACATTTCATGGTGTATAAACTTTGAATGCTGAAGGCCAATAAAGACCAATTACCCCATCTAGTAGCATAATGCTTATTTAAATTCATTTACTGTTGTTTTTACAGCTGCATCTGCTGGACAACTGTTTCAAGCCTTTATTGCTCTTTTCCTAAAATAACATTTTCCAACATACAGTAACTTCTAAACCCTCTCCTAAGTAGTTTCACACTGGGCCTAATGTCTGGCAAGTATCTGAAAGCAAAATGTCTGTGTTACCCATATAAATAAATCAGACTCTGACTCAGACTGTCATTTTTGCAATGCAAGATAGAAAATGAAAGGAATACTCCCAGAAGAGTCACTTCTTATCACATACATATTGTAATAAGGGGCGCCGTGTGTGGCTGCTTACTATGGACGAGCTTCGAGTTCGGGTCGCCCCTTTAAACCCGAACTCTAGATGCTGGCAGTTCGGGAAAATGGCGAACTAATGTGATCGTTCACCGCTATAGCAGCCAATTACCAATCATGCATTGCCTGGCCTTTGACCTGCAGTTAGGTGGCATAGAAGGGCCAATAATGTTTTTTTTTTTTTTATTAATGTGCCAGCTCCTCCCCATAAATGTTAGGTTTCTCATCAGCCTTTTGTCAGTGAGTGTTGGAGTATATAGGTACAGATTACAGAGCCTTTTCAGGGAGAGATAGTTACTGCAATACAGTGCTGTATTGGGGTACTTAACAGTGAATTGAAGTGTGTTGAGCTACAAGATGTGGAGTGCAGCTGCAGATTATCTGGGATAAAAGTCAGATGACACCCTTAGAATGGAAGACCCCCTGGACTTTTTGGTTTCCAAGCTGCTAGCCTGTCCTTTCAGCACAACATGCATTATTTGTGACATAAAAATAGCAATGAGTACCAGACTCCTCCAGCTGATTCTAACAAATAAATGTCTCATTTTATTCTGGCCCAAAAAACATTATTATACCTTATAGCAGGGGTGTCAAACTCAATTTAATTGAGGGCCGCATCAACATTATGGTTGCCCTCAAAGGGCCTGTAAGACTATATATCTATATCTAATCTTTATCATAACTGCCTCTGCATTCGATTATCACTGGTTTTAGTAATAACTTAATACCTAGATCTGAAAGTAGAAGTCTAGGAAATGGCCTGGTGGGCTGGAGTAAGCCCCAGCGCCTTGAGTTTGACACATGTGCCTTATAGCATTACCAGTTCTAGCCACCGCTGTTAGTCTGCCACCATTACCAGATCCTGCCCCCATTACCAGCTTATTTCACATCTGCCTACCTGATACCGTTACCATCTCCTGCCACCATTATCATATCCTTCCACCATTACTGGCTTCTTCTACATCTGCCTGCCTGATACCATAACCATCTCCTGCCACCACTGCTGGCCTGCCAGTGCTATCACTACAGCCTTATTCCAGTGCTATGGCACTGTAAAGCCTCATATGATGTTTCTGGAGCTGGTCCATTTTGCAAATTTGGGTATTTTTGTCTGCAGGGTCAAGCCTACATGTGCCTCAATGTTTGCTGTGTTTTCTGGTGTTCAGACTGTCAAGGCGCCACCATATTGTTCACACAGCTGCTCCTCATCTGCAAAATTTGCGCAATTTTTTTCTTCAGGGTCAATCCTGTGTCTATATCTGCTCCTTATTTATTGTTACTATTCTCAATTTACTGAACTGTATTGATACTTATTTGCTGTAATGGTCATTATTGTCAGCAATGAGAGATGAGGTTGTCTGTCTCATTGCTAATAAAAATGATCCTTATGGCAAATAAAGCATACAGTATAGTTTAGTGAAAAAAAAAAGCCATTTGTGTGAATTTTACTCTTTCACCTGAGTGTCAAGGGTCATAGCGTACCTTAAGCCTTACAACTGCTGCTCTGTCAACTGCTTGGCCACGCATAGGGCTCTGTTTTGCACAGTGTTGTCACTAGTAACAGCCCATTCATACTTTGGTGTGACAGGTGGATGTGGCCTTAAAGGACATTGGTTACAAGGACACAACTTTCTGCCTATACATGTTTAGCGCTACCCCGGAAGGAGCCGCTGGATGCCCGGTTCATCTCTAGTCTGTCTAGGGTATGATCTTCAGCTGCCCACCCGTTAGCATTAACCGCCCTTCTTCTAGAGCCCACAATAGCTGATGTCCACTCCAGTAGTATAATGCTGAATAACTTTTATTGAACATCTTCACTGGTGAGAGAGGGTATAGGGATTCTAAGCTTCCAGGGTGTAACAGACATAGACTCCAGACTCACTAGACCTGGTTAACATCTTAGTGTAGATCCACTTGGGAGACAGCGGATAGCAACTGAAGTAGCAGATGAGCAGGGATGAATACAGATCCTCAACAGGAGAGACACCGGCCATTCTTCTGAAGTCCTTAGGTTCCAGAAAACTTCAAGAGCCATCCTCGGTCCTGGGTCTCTTCCTCTGACAGCAACACAGGCCTCCTCCATGTTAGATTCCTCAGGGAAACATTTCCCTCACACCAGCCTATGCCAACCCCCATTCCTTATGCCTAACCTGGGGGGCAGGCTGAACAGCACCCAGCCCTAATTCATGGCTTGTCCCGGCTAGTCTGAGCACAGGGCAAATCCCTCCAGTATATGTACCCTATCCCAGCAAGCACCACTGGTTGAGAGAAATCCAGTGATTGGCTGCTGTACTGTACATCCACTACAGTGCCTCTCATTGGCTGTCCCACAATATGACAGAGTCACACTCCGCCCAGGGGGGTACAGGCAATGCCAGACACCTGGAATTAACCAGATAAATGCCACTATAATCCAGCCTAGCTGACTACAGACCTGGCTATTACTAAATGTCTAGTAGCCACATCACAGAAGGTGATGGGGGCTACACATGCTATACAGTATATTCTAAAAAGGTAACTATAAAAGATGCTGTAATTTATGAGTGGAACAAGATGACAGTTGCTCTGTGAAAATAACATGAACTCGTCTTAATAAAATAGCAAGCTCTCACCGCAAAGAATTCCCATAACTCACCTTCCTTTTACACCTTTGCCAATATTGTCATTTGTTCAGGGACAAATCCTGCTAAGCCTTTATCACAAAGTATTCTCATCATTCAGCTTTCTGTAACACATAAAAACAACATGTCTCCCAATATGGTCAATTGTTCAATTACCTACCAGACTCTATCATGAATGGAACGTGGCACATATTCCTAAAGGAAGATCTACACACAGAACAGGACGCATCATGTGTTCTACCCATTTCAAACTGTAAGCGCACTTATTGCATGAAGTACTAATTCAGCAACCATTACAAAGAAACAGTGCTATCTTGTTGTGTAATATAAACCACAACAACGTGCAGTATATTATATGCAATACAACACTTAAAACAAAGAAAAGTGACAGTACATACAAAACTAATAATAGAGCACAGTTTGACAAAAAAATATTTTTATTTACAATTCAGTGACTTCCTTTTCCAACCTTTTACCATATTATCAGCTTGGCATTCACAATAACATTTTAAACAATAATAATTCTGCATAATGGATCAAAAACAGAATGAATAGCAAATAACATCAAGAAACATGATCACCTCCATGGTGGACGTCATGTTGGCATTTTGTTTCTGCCCTGCGGTCTTTGCATTCAGTAGTGGTTAATGCCACCATTGGGTGGAAAGACGGACTCCTATTCCTACAGGCTTGTAGCAGGCTTGCTGCACATGTCTTGGTGTTTTTGTGCATGTACTGTATGCCTCTGGCACCTAGCATAGTTTTTATGCCCATATGACGTTTTTTGTTCTTATCTCCATGGTATCTATTCATACTGGCTTGTAGCAGCCTTGCTGCACTTATGTGTACATCAAGTGGTTTTGTGCATGTATGCCTTCTGCATCTAGCAGTGTTTTTTGTTTCATATGCCCCTGGCATGTAGTGTTTTTTCTTATCTTAATGGTATCTAGATTATTTTGTGCTCACAACCCCATGGAGTCTAGTTGGGGTTTTGTGCCCATTAAACCCCGGCATATAATAGTCCACACGCACATAGTTTTCAGCACATAAACATACATAGATATGATAGTTTACATTAAACTGATCACATTTAATCATACATCCAAAACAATCTAAAGAAATCTAATTTCCTTTTAAATACTTTCTGCGATTACATGGCATATTTTAGGACCTGTTTCCATCTCCTAACAGTAGAAATGCCAGATCATTCACATACCCGTCATGGAAAGACAATTGACTAAACCAACCATGACACATCAGGGAAGACGTAGGCTTTGCAGTAGGCATGTGGTGCTTCCCTGCTACAGAAGACTGACACATTCAAGAAATGTTGCCCTACCTGTCAGTAATGCTAAAGAGTGTATCTCCACTATGACAGCCCTTTACTGCCTTTAGGAGATGTGTAGCCTTGATCGTAGAGTTCTGTAACACTTCATTCATGGTGTCAAAGTGAACCCTGCACATTAAAGTCCAGACTCAAGACCACAAGAGGGTTGTTGTGAGTATTCTAATTAAGTTAAATCAAGAAGAACCTTAATTACCAGGAAGGACTAGAGAGACTCCCATTTTACTGTAGGAAACACACGTGTGGAAAGGTATCATTAAAAACTGACAGAAGAGCAATGATTAAAGATTTCTGTTTAAAGATACTTAGATGAAAGCATCCCGGGCATCCAGGAAACAACAAAAAAGCAAAAAAAAAAATTACATAAGCATCATTGTAAAAAAAAAAAGAAACTTTAAACAAGATTTTTTTGAAAGGATGATTAAACCTAATTTCGACTAAAATTTTATGTAACAAGATACTGGGCGAGGAAGGGATAACTTATCTTAACTCTGCAGGAACATGGTGTTTCTAGAATGTTCTAGAGCCCTGGTGCCCAAACTGCAGCCATTTAGCACTTACTGGGCCAGCTGGGCCAAAAAAAAAAATGCTTTTGCAGCTGGAGGAGCCTGTAAATATTATGGGTTGGTAAATTAGTAGACCTCATCATCAGGCAAACTTTATAGTAAAAAATGTTCCTCAACCCCATCTGTAAGGATCTATATCTGCACTTCTTTTCATAGAAGTGTTGCCTTGCCTCCCAGGCATAGTTGTGTGTCTTGTTATTTAGTTGCATTCTCTCCCTTCAGGCCTCCCTCCCTCAGTCTTTACAGAGGCTGTCCAATTTCCTTCCTCAGCTCAGTGCCGAAAGCTCTGATAATGGAAGGTAAACTGTGAAAGTAAAAAGATTTTCTCTTGACATCCAAAAAGGTATAACATACAGGCACATATAGGTGGCCACCCAAAGCTGTAGACATTTCAAAAACCCTCTTACAGCTAAACACAAAGCTGTTCTGTCTGGCAAAGCTCCATCACTTCCAGGTAGTAATGAAACTTATTTCTAGCTCCACTCACCCACATTGCAATTGGCCCATCAGTATAATTGGCTGCCTCGGTGGCCGATAGGAACGCACATGAGGAAGGAAGGGGTGAGCAATATCTGACACTATAAGGAGGTGCTGAACCTTTGCTGGTCCAGTGGTCGTAATAAGAAGCTATTGGATGCAGCTGCAGGTATAAGCAGGTACTTTTTCTTTGTGGGAGCGAGTGGGGGGGATTTTGTCTCTTTAACATAGCCTTTGGTTTACTTTCATGTAACTCTGACAGTACCTTTGTTAATTGATAGTGGGATGAGTTCCTATTATCAAGGCTAGACAGCCTTTGTGGGGCCCATCTAACTCTGAGATTAAACTTCTGCTCTGAACAGCTCAAATAACAATGCCAGTGAAAGACTGTTTTAACAAAGAAAAAATTAAGAACCAGGTTATTCAATATGCTTATATGTGACTGGTTCTCTTTAAACAAGAGAACTGATAATCACGTCTGTAGGTCAGCCAGTCACAACAGAACACAGCAATAAAAAGACACGCTGTTTTGCGCCATTACCCAATAGAGCAGGGCCGCGTATATTAATGTGAAAATCATGTCTTTAAAGTAGCACTTGCCGTGGATAGCTTTTATGCAGCCATTTTAACTCCTTACCAAGGTTATTCCACACAGTGAAGGTTACTGGGTGATTACAGACTATAATCTAATGCTGAAAGCAGCACAAATAGAGGCCATTCCTGTTCCATGACTCTGAATGTTAATGCAAAGCTGCAGCGCAGGAATACGGAGGGGCTGGTGCAGATAGCTGCACGGATAATGTCCTAAGGAGCTGGAGATATGTTTTTTAATCCCACTTACTATAATTATGACCTCCTGAAAGAATCCGTTAAAGACAGATATAAAGATGGTATTGAACACTGGTAGACCCCACTGTTACCTTGTATGCGATGTCATCTGTCCCACCGCACAATAATGGTATGGAATATTTTATTCTTTTATTCTGCTCTAGCAGGCAGCTTGGGAAAAAAAGGACAGATGTGAGCATAGAAAAATAATGGCTATTCTGCAGGATTTTTTTTTTCAGCACCAAAATCCCTTGGAGCTTTCATAGAGTTTACTTGTAAAGCGGGTAAAATGGTTATCAATGAAGCGTGTGCTGCATCAAACACATAGCTGAATTCAAATATTAAACATAATACCTGTCTGTGTGTACTGGCAGCCTTACAAGTCTGTTAATATATCAGTTCACGAACTGCACGCTTGTTTCAATATCTTCGAAATGGAGTATATACAAGGTAAGTGCAGAAAAAAAATGTAACCTGCAGGCAGAGGAGAAGGGTGATTTTTTTTTCTCTCTACAAAAGCCAGATCTATCTGTAGCCTTTTTGTGACAGCTGGGGCTTAAAGTAACATCACACAGATAAATGAAAATTGGCAGTTTGTCTCAGCTTTTCTGGGTCGATACAAATCAGAATAAAGTTTGGCATGACTACTGAAGGAGTGGTGTGTAATGTTTTTTCAGGGTCTGTGGAGCTACATGGACTACGAACTGCCACATGGATTTATGGGCCTTTAAACATTTGTTTGTGGAAGCAGAATGTTCCTACAAGCAGTGGCACCTGAAGCAAAAATTACATCACCACCAATTCCATGGTAGGACTGAGCCACTCCAAATCATGTCTGGGGCAAGTAATGAAGCTTATGTTTTGATGCCCCTAAAGGGAAGCACCCTGGACCAAACTCTCACCTTGCCTCAGCAATAGAAAACGACCCAGATGAAAAATTCCCAGTATACCTAACGAACGTTGACACATGATGACATCTAGACGCTAACCTTCTCCTTCTACAACTGTACCGGATCTCAACCCCGGACCTCTGCTGTAGCTGGCAGTGGTTCTACCTGCTAAGTACCTTAGAACCTTGGATAGCTCGCCTGATCTCCTGTGTAATCCTCTGCACTTCCTGTTTGCCAGATTATTGTGCTCCTGCCATTATCTTGCTTCCTGCTCCCTCTGTGCTACAATCTGCTCATACTGCTACCCGTGTACCGACCTTTGGCTGCTGATTCACCAACTACTCTCTTCTGTCTTCTGCTACATACCTGATACCTTTGGCTCCTGACTTCGGCTTGTTCGCTGACTACGCTTCTGCCTGCTCCTCCACTACTACCATCTGCCTGTGTACCAAACCCAGCCTGTTATACAACGAATTGCCTGCTGCTTCAGCTACTGGACTCTGAGCCTGATCCCAGATCGTGACAACAACATGATGCAAGATGAGGGTAGGCAACACCAGCCCCCCAGCTGCTGTAGACTACAAGTCCCATGAGGTATTGCAAGACTAACAGTTATAGGTATGACTCCCAGAGGGATTATGGGATTTATAGTAAAAGCACAGCTGGAGGGCCAGAGTTGCTCACCCCTGTGCAAGATCTTTACTTCTTACTGGCACACACAAGGATGGCTCCACAGGACTCTATAAGATAAAGGAGCCACCCTAAAACAGGATATCCGGGTCAGTGCTCAGTAGACCAGCTAATTCTTCAGAAAAGTAAAACTTTTTAACATCAAGAAGCAGCATCCATTTTAAGTGATTTAATCAATTAATATCACTTTAAACAAATCTATGTCTAAAGACTATCTACTGAATACAACTTGTCTACGCAAGATTTTATTTCAGTTTCCATCCAGAAGATCTGTCATTTTGGTCTCACTAAATGCACTGATGACATGTATCGGGCTCCATGCATCTGAATGGCGTAGACCAGGGGTGGCAAACTCCGGCCCTCCAGCTGTTGTGAAACTACAAATCCCATGATGCATCTGCCTCTGCGAGTCGTGCCCGTGGCTGTGAGAATCTTGCAATACCTCATGGGACTTGTAGTTCCACAACAGCTGGAGGGCCGGAGTTTGCCACCCCTGGCGTAGACGGTAGAAGCTTAGCACGAGGAGTCAGTAACAGAGAGGAGAGAGACAACGACTAAGAGGGAGGAGGCAGAACTGAGAGAGAAGATGGCAGTAAAGCGCAGTCCCATGTGAGCTCCCCTCATCGTTTTTCAACAGACACCAGATAAGTGACGGTAAATGAGAAGGAAGACATTAATAGGCAATTTTCTGCGAACAAACATTTTCTCTGCAATTGTAAAGCAGAAATCACAGGGGTGCCATGGTGTCATTTGTACAAATGGGCTGAAATCAGAAAGGCTGAAGCAGAGCTGTCAGCTACACTCCAAAGGCCTATAAAGATCACTACATTAACATACCTGGGTATTGGGAATACCCAAATCAACACGCACACATACATACAAACATAAATACATGCATTTAAGAGAACTTTCTAATCATGTACATGTTACTTAGCTACCCCATGTGATTTGACTTTAAAAACATTCATGCTTCATAGATTGATACATTTTTTTTTAAAGGAGAACTATTGGGAGAGTAAAATATACTCTTCCCAATAGTTTTAGTTGGTGTGTGACACTGCAGCTGGCACACACTGGCTCTATAACTTGAGAACTGAGTGATCAGAAACCACTGATCACTCAGTTCATGGCTTCTCCACTCCCCGCAGGGTTTCCTTCCTCCCCTCCCTATTCCTCCAGTGCTCATTGCTCTAGTGCTCTAGAGAGGTAGAGCCAGCTGTCAACCAAGCAGCGGGGTGGATCCTGACTATGGATACACCGATACTAGTATTGGTATCGGTGCCGATGCACAGTATTTGGGCGAGTACTTGTACTCGCCCAAATGCTCCAATACCTCCAATACTGGAACTTCCGGTCAGAGGGAGATTTTATGTGACTGGCAGTGCCTTGAGGGAACATGGAGCCAGCTTCCCAGGCAATCAGGAAGCTGGAGCGGCGGGTAATGACTCGCCGCCTGGCTTCCTGTTTGGCTGGGAAGCAGGCTTCATGCTTTTTGGCCAGCTCATTGCTGATTGGCCGGGATGCCAATTCCTACCCAATCAGCATGGATCCGGCCAAACAGCATGGAGCCTGCTTCTTGGCCAATCAGAAAGCAGGGCGGTGGGTAATGACCCGCCTCCCGGCTTCCTGATTGGCCGGGAAGCCATGCTCGATGCTGAGTGGCTGAGAACACGGCTTCATGCTAGCAGAAGTACCGGTAATGGTACTTGTTATCGGTACATCCTTAATCCTGAAATTATTGTTGAGCTCTTTCCTGGCTGCAGCGTGGCTGCACTGTCAGCAAATAGAAAGCACCAAAAGAGAGCTAAAGCCCCAAAAAATGTCTATATATAGCTATAGTTCTCTTTTATTTATTTATTTTTTGTTGCCTCATAAAATGGAATGATATAAGGTAATTATCCAACAGTGTGTGGCCCAATAAGCAGGCTATATGTCATCAAAAATATTAAGGGCTGAAACACACTTTTACAATGCCAGGGGAGGCAGGTGAGGCAGAGCCCTCACCTAGTATTATGGAGGAAGAAGCTATCAGCTTCAAGTCTGAAGCTGACAGCTTTTCCTCCATTCAGAGCGGCTTGTAACAGGTTACACAGCAGGGAAAGCCTCCCCGCTGTGTAACGTGTCATGGATGGAGTGCTGCCTGTTAATTACAGGTGGCGCTTCATCCGACTTTTGACAGCTAAGTTAGGTTATACAGCAGCGGGCTACCCCACTGCTTGTGTAACTTAACATAGTGAAGCCAAAGCTGCAGCAGCCTCTACATGCTGTTAGAGGCTTGAGCTCCACGGATAGTTTGGACCAATGGCAAAGGGTCCAAGCTGTCCAATAAAAAAAAAAAAAACACGGAAGGATATCAATCTCGTTGCCTCACCAGTGACAAGCAAGTGAGGGGCAGGGAGGCTTCTCCCTGTTTCCTCCCTTCTCCTTCCTCCACACAGCTCGGTGAGGGTTGGGAGCGGCCCGGGGGCGGTGGTGGGCGGGGAGCATGGCAGGGCGTGCAGGGGGAAATGCCTCACCTAGCAAGGACTCCACTGCACATCACTGAATTGTACCCCAATGTCAAGGCCACGAAGCTCCATCACACATGAGTTGCAGCACACCATATATTGTGTAGTAATGCCATACAGTGTGTTATGTCAAGAAAAATGCTGCATGTAATTTTTTTGGGGTCTGTGCTTGTGCGTTGGCAACCCATTCAAGATATTCCAATTCAAGACCTCTGATTACTGCCTGCAATCTACAAATTTTGGAACAACTATCCATTGCTGCAATACGAATCTCAATGATGATTTTTTTTGCTCCATTTCTACATTCTGATCATTTCCAAGCCCTGAGAATGGGGGTTGTGTCTGCACCCAAAACATGTTGAATATTTGAACAACACAATTATTCAACTTTTTTATGGACTCTAACATCCGTTTTGGTCTAATGGTCTTCTGTTTTCTGTCCCTGAGTTGCTCCCAGTATCTCCTATTGCCGTTTGTGAGTCTTTGAGTTGCTCAACCATAAGCTAAAGAGCTACCTAAAAATCAAGTTAGTTCTATCATGAAGGATAGCAAGAGACTCCTCCCAGCGCCTCTGAAATATTTTCACAATTTGACATTTAAGATAAATGGGCTGCCAAACCACAGCACACATTAACATTTTAGACAACTAAAAAACAGCTGTACATTTTATCAATCCTAAGCGGACCTTGTACCTCCTCATGTAAAGTATTCTCCATATGCCCATTACCCGTACGGCTTGTTGTATCCAGCTTAAACACAATTACCAACCCACATAATCCCATGTTGTGCTCTTCTCATTGACCACTCTTCTGCTGCCAACTAAGGCCTGGTTTACACCTAGGCATTTTGGATCAGTAGAAAAAGCTTTTAAACACCCAACACAAGAAATCTCATGATTTTCAATGGTGCCTCTTCATACCTGAGCAGCAAAACGCCAAACACAGAAAAAAGTATATGAGCTTTTTTTTGGGCAGATTCAAGCTTGTTTTTCCCACATAGACCTCAATGGAAACGCCAGGAAATGCACAGCAGAAGCATGTTGCACATTGTCATGCAAGTTTTTGCGCGTTTGTACACATGTTCGTCCATTGACCGCAATGTTTCTTGAGCTGCCAGTCAAAACACGCGTCTTCATGTATGCATGTGTTTTCACGCGAGCAATAATGTGCTAAACGTGTAAGAAACCGCACGCTGAACCCGCACATACAAACGTGTAAAAACAATGCCACCTTGGTGTGAATGGGGCTTAAGGCTTAACCAGATTCTGGAGTAATCATACTATTACCCCTCAGGATCCCTCCAATTTTATTAGTTCAGTATACACCTGTTGAAGTGGGACCCTTTGAACCACCAAAACACATAGAGAGGAATTTATCAAAACTGGAACAGACAGAATCTGGAGCAGCTGTGCATGGCAACCAATCAGCTTCCATATTTAATTTTTAAAGTTTAACTGAACAAACTAAAGAGAGAATCTGATTGGTTGCCATGGGCAACTGCTCCAGATTCTGTCTGCTACAGATTTAAGAAATTCCCTTCAATGGCTTTTTAGGACTTAATCATATAAATCAAATTGAGTCTAGATATTATATATTCTGCTTTTTATCCTTTTCTTCTTACAAACCCTACTCAATAAAAACCTGGCAGAGATTCAAACGCTTTCTTAGGATAGCCAAACTAAATAAAAGATTTAGATGGACATACACTTTTAATATGCTAGACATAGCTTCTCATGTGCCCATGGAATTAATTTAGATATTTACTTTGTTGTAACATTTCTGCAGGTATTTGTCCTTTTAATTACTTTTATCATTCTGTACCAAGCAAATAACTCTTGATGTATGCTTGGTAAGGGTGTATTAGAATATGAGCATTGTTACAAAAAGTGCACTACTGTATACCTCTCATTTTTGCAGAGCACATATAATATATATAGTGGATCAAATCCAAGATACAAACCCAAGGCTGTGGATTTCCTTGAATTTCTCACTCCAGTGACAGTTTTTTGTAGCTAAATCCAATGTGATTGGAAAAACTAGTCACATGGCTCAAATAAAGAGCCTTATCCTTGTGTAAAAGCTTTGTGAATTGAGCCTTGTGCATAGAATACTGCTTGGGAAATCCCCAGCCAGGATCTCAAATAAACATGCATGTCATGTAGTCTGTTAACAACCACACACAATTAAAATGTCAGCTTTTGGAGCATCTGGTCACATTTTATATTTATGTTTCATTGATTTAGGTCCCATTCACATCTGCAAATGGGGCCAGATCCCAAAGTCTTACAAATTCCTCTATGTGACTCCTGCAATATGCTGCGGGTTGGAGGTGTTGTACGATCCAATGGCAGCTGCTGCCACCGCCAGCAGCTATTCGCAAGCAATCGCACAGCCTACAATTACCTGTGGAAGACTCCATGCAAACAGTGTGCATCCAGGTGCAGTCGTCCACAGGTATAGAAGAGATGTCACCAGCACACCAAAAAAGTTTCAGCAAAAGTCCATTTAATGACAAATTGACATTCAAATTCAAGCTCTTTGGGGGCCTCAAGGGTTCCCCTTCATCAGGCTCAGAATAATTCTCATTCGGAGCCTGATGAGGGGAACCCTTGAAGGCCCCGAAAGCACTTGTATTTAAATGGCAACTTGTCATTAAATGGACTTTTGCTGAAACTTTTTTGGTGTGCTGGTGACATCTCTGCTATTCCTATGTTATTCACGGTGCCATCCATGGTCACTACAAGCACCCACCTGTATGCACAGGGTAGCCACTGTTCCGGTAAGGAGTGCAGCAAGATACCTACTCTGTCGTCCACAGGTAATCGCAGCATCTGCAATTAATTCAGAACAGCCTATGAAAAGCTGCAGGTGGTGGTTGCTGTCACTGTATTAAACAGCCCCTCCTGCCCACCATTGCATGAGGAATTGGTGAGACTCTGCAATCCAACCCCATTCGCAAGTGTGAATAGGGCCTCAATTGCATTGTGCACCACCCCTGTCCATTACAAAGTCCTATTAGATCTCTCCATATGTGGAAGACACACCCCCCCCCCCCCCCCACCTCCCCTGCTCGACCTCAC